>NW_027219136.1:0-6538 GCF_027580195.1 Bos mutus
GAACAGTGCATGCTGTTACGTGATCAGGGCTTGCTGAGCTGCGTTATCCTGTCTACTCAGCTGCTTGACTATTGTCAGACGAGTTGCGTTATTCCTGCCTGATCATCTGCTTGATAATTGCCAGCTGAGCTGCGTGATTCCTGGCTGCTCATCTGCTTGATACTTGCCAGCTGAGGTGCGTGAATCCTGCCTGCTCATCTGCTTTATATTTGTCAGCTGAGGTGCGTGATTCCAGGCTGCTCATCTGCTTGATTATTGCCAGCTCAGCTGCGTGATTCCTGCCTGCTCATCTGCATGATAACTGCCAGCTGAGCTTCGTGATTCCAGCCTGCTAATCTGCATGATAATTGCCAGCTGATCTGCGTGATTCCTGCCTGCTTATCTGCTTGATAATTGCCAGGTGAGCTTCGTGATACCTGTCTGCTCATGTGCTTGATTATTGCCAGCTGATGTGCGTGATTACTGCGTGGTCAGATGCTTGATTATTGCTAGCTGAGCAGCATGATTCGTCACAGCTGAGGTCCATGATTATTGCCTGCTGATTGCGTGATTCGTGCCTGCTCAGCTTTTGATTATTGCCTTCTGAGGCACATCATCAGAGCATGATAGCCAGGTGATCAGTGCATGATCAGCCACGTGAACACTGACTGCACAGTCACGTGTTCAGCGCCTCTCAGTGACGTGATCACTGTATGATAAACACGTGATCAGTGAACGATCAGCCACGTGATCACTGTATGCTCAGTCAGGTGGTCAGTTGATGATTAGCCAAGTGATCAGTGCCGGCACAGTCACATGATCAGCGCCTGTCAGTCACTGATCACTGCATGATAAACACATGATCAGTGCATGATGAGCCACGTGATCAGTGCCTGATCATCCACGTCATCAGTGCATGTGCATTCACAAGATCAGTGCATGATAGCCAGGTGATCAGCACATGATCAGTCACATGATCAGTACATGATCAGCCACGTGATCAGTGCATGATTAGTTACGTGATCAATGTGTGATCAGCCACGTGATCAGTGCATGATAGCCACGTGATTGGTGCATGATAAGTCACGTGAACAGGGAATGTGCAGTCACGTGATCAGTGCATGATAGCTACGGGATCAGTGCATAATAAGTCAAGTGATCATTGCATGATCAGCCACGTGATCAGTGCACGATAGCCACGTTCTCCGTGCATGATCAGTGAGGTGATCATTGCATGATTTTTCAGGTGATCAGTGTATGATATCCACGTGATCAGTGAATGCGCAGTCATGCGATCAGTGCATGATAGCTACATTATCAGTGCTTGATCAGCCACGTGATCAGTGCATGATAGCCACGTAATCAGTGCATGATCAGTCACGTGATCAGTGCATGATCTGTCACGTGATCAGTGTATGATCATCCAGGTGATCAGTGCATGCGCAGTCACGTGATCAGTGCATGATCTGCCACGTGATCAGGGCATGATAGCCACGTGACCAGTGCATGATCAGTCATATGATCAGGTTATGATCAGCCACGTAATCCGTGCATGATAGTCACGTGATCAGTGCATGATAGCCACGTAATCAGTGCATAATAGCCACTTGATCAGTGCATGGTCAGTCACGTAATCAGGTTATGGTCAGCCACGTGATCCGGGCATGATAGCCACGTGATCAGTGCACGATAGCCACGTAATCACTGCATGATAGCCACGTGATCAGAGCATGATCAGTCACGTGATCAGTGCATGATGAGTCATGTGATCAGTGTATGATCATCCAAGTGATCAGTGCATGCCCAGTCACGTGACCAGTGCCTGATAGCGACGTGATCAGTGCATGATCAGCAACTGATCAGTGCATGATCAGTCACGAGACCAGTGTATAATCTGTCACGTGATCAGTGTATGATAAGCCACGTGAGCAGTGCATGATCAGTCACGTGATCAGTGTATGATATCCACGTGATCAGTGTATGTGCAGTCGCGTGATCAGTGCATTATAGCTACGTGATCAGTGCATGATCAGTCACGTGATCTGTCCATGATCAGTCAGGTGAATCGTGTATGATCATCCCGTGATCAGTGCATGGGCAGTCACGCCGATCAGTGCATGATAGACATGTGATCAGTGCATGATCAGTCACGTGATCAGTGTATGATCAGCCAGGTGATCACTGCATCAGCCACGTGATCAGTGCATGATAGCCACCTGATCAGTGCATGATCAGGCAGATGATCAGTGCAGGATCAGTCACGTGATCAGTGCATGATCAGTCACGTGATCAGTGCAAGATCTGTAACGTGATCAGTGTATGATCAAGTGCGTGATCAGTGCATGCCCAGTTACGTGAAAAGTGCATGATAGTCGCGTGATCAGTGCATGATCAGTCACGTGATCAGTGCATGATAGCCACGTGATCAGTGCATGAACAGGCACGTGATTAGTGCATGACCAGTAACGTGATCAGTGTATGATAAGTCACGTGAGCAGTGCATGATCAGTCACGTGATCAGTGCATGATCAGCCACGTGATCAGTGCATGTGCAGTCACGAGATCAGTGTATGATCAGCCACGTGATCAGTGCATGTGCAGTCACGAGATCAGTGTATGATCAGCCACGTGATCAGTGTATGATAAGCCACGTGAGCAGTGCATGTGCAGTCACGAGATCAGTGTATGATCAGCCACGTGATCAGTGTATGATAAGCCACGTGAGCAGTGCATGATCTGTCACGTGATCAGTGTATGATCATCCAGGTGATCAGTGCATGAGAGCCACGTGATCAGTGCATGAGCAGTCACGTGATCAGTGCATGATAGCCACGTGATCAGTGCATGATAAGTTACATGATCAGTGTATGATCAGTCATGTGATCAGTGTATGTTCATCCATGTTGTCAGTGCATGGGCAGTCACGTGATCAGTGAATGATAGCCACTTGATCAGTGCATGATCAGTCACGTGATCAGAGTATGATCAGCCACGTGATCGGTGCATGATAGCCACGTGTCAGTGCTTGATAGCCACTTAATCAGTGCATGATCAGTCACGTGATCATTGCATGATAGCCACGTAATCAGTGCCTGATCATTCACGTGATCAGTGTATGATCAGCCACGTGAACAGTGCGCGCTCAGTCACGTGATCAGGGCCTGCTGTGCTGCGTGAATCCTGTCTGCTCATCTGCTGACAATTGCCAGCTGACATGAGATATTCCTGCCTGTCATCTGCTTGACAATTGCCAGTTGTGCTGTGTAATTCCTGCCTGCTCAGCAGCTTGGTTATTGCCAGCTGAGCAGCATGATTCGTCACAGCTGAGCTCCATGATTATTGCCTGCTGATTGCGTGATTCGTGCCTACTCAGCTCTTTGATTATTGCCTCCAGAGGCACATGATCAGTGTATGATAGCAAACATGATCAGCGCATGATCAATCACATGATCAGCACCATTTGGTCACGTGATCACTATATGATACTCATGTGGTCAGTCCATGCTCAGTCACGGTATCAGTGCATGATCAGCCACGTGATCAGTGCATGACCAGTCACGTGATCAATGCATGATAGCCACGTGATCAGTGAATGATAGCAACGTGATCAGTGCATGATCAGTCACGTGATCAGTGTATGAAGAGCGATGTGAACAGTGCATGCTGTTACGTGATCAGGGCTTGCTGAGCTGCGTTATCCTGTCTACTCAGCTGCTTGACTATTGTCAGACGAGTTGCGTTATTCCTGCCTGATCATCTGCTTGATAATTGCCAGCTGAGCTGCGTGATTCCTGGCTGCTCATCTGCTTGATACTTGCCAGCTGAGGTGCGTGAATCCTGCCTGCTCATCTGCTTTATATTTGTCAGCTGAGGTGCGTGATTCCAGGCTGCTCATCTGCTTGATTATTGCCAGCTCAGCTGCGTGATTCCTGCCTGCTCATCTGCATGATAACTGCCAGCTGAGCTTCGTGATTCCAGCCTGCTAATCTGCATGATAATTGCCAGCTGATCTGCGTGATTCCTGCCTGCTTATCTGCTTGATAATTGCCAGGTGAGCTTCGTGATACCTGTCTGCTCATGTGCTTGATTATTGCCAGCTGATGTGTGCGTGATTACTGCGTGGTCAGATGCTTGATTATTGCTAGCTGAGCAGCATGATTCGTCACAGCTGAGGTCCATGATTATTGCCTGCTGATTGCGTGATTCGTGCCTGCTCAGCTTTTGATTATTGCCTTCTGAGGCACATCATCAGAGCATGATAGCCAGGTGATCAGTGCATGATCAGCCACGTGAACACTGACTGCACAGTCACGTGTTCAGCGCCTCTCAGTGACGTGATCACTGTATGATAAACACGTGATCAGTGAACGATCAGCCACGTGATCACTGTATGCTCAGTCAGGTGGTCAGTTGATGATTAGCCAAGTGATCAGTGCCGGCACAGTCACATGATCAGCGCCTGTCAGTCACTGATCACTGCATGATAAACACATGATCAGTGCATGATGAGCCACGTGATCAGTGCCTGATCATCCACGTCATCAGTGCATGTGCATTCACAAGATCAGTGCATGATAGCCAGGTGATCAGCACATGATCAGTCACATGATCAGTACATGATCAGCCACGTGATCAGTGCATGATTAGTTACGTGATCAATGTGTGATCAGCCACGTGATCAGTGCATGATAGCCACGTGATTGGTGCATGATAAGTCACGTGAACAGGGAATGTGCAGTCACGTGATCAGTGCATGATAGCTACGGGATCAGTGCATAATAAGTCAAGTGATAATTGCATGATCAGCCACGTGATCAGTGCACGATAGCCACGTTCTCCGTGCATGATCAGTGAGGTGATCATTGCATGATTTTTCAGGTGATCAGTGTATGATATCCACGTGATCAGTGAATGCGCAGTCATGCGATCAGTGCATGATAGCTACATTATCAGTGCTTGATCAGCCACGTGATCAGTGCATGATAGCCACGTAATCAGTGCATGATCAGTCACGTGATCAGTGCATGATCTGTCACGTGATCAGTGTATGATCATCCAGGTGATCAGTGCGCGCGAGTCACGTGATCAGTGCATGATCTGCCACGTGATCAGGGCATGATAGCCACGTGACCAGTGCATGATCAGTCATATGATCAGGTTATGATCAGCCACGTAATCCGTGCATGATAGTCACGTGATCAGTGCATGATAGCCACGTAATCAGTGCATAATAGCCACTTGATCAGTGCATGGTCAGTCACGTAATCAGGTTATGGTCAGCCACGTGATCCGGGCATGATAGCCACGTGATCAGTGCACGATAGCCACGTAATCACTGCATGATAGCCACGTGATCAGAGCATGATCAGTCACGTGATCAGTGCATGATCAGTCACGTGATCAGTGCATGATCAGTCATGTGATCAGTGTATGATCATCCACGTGATCAGTGCATGCCCAGTCACGTGACCAGTGCCTGATAGCGACGTGATCAGTGCATGATTGCCAACTGATCAGTGCATGATCAGTCACGAGACCAGTGTATAATCTGTCACGTGATCAGTGTATGATAAGCCACGTGAGCAGTGCATGATCAGTCACGTGATCAGTGTATGATATCCACGTGATCAGTGTATGTGCAGTCACGTGATCAGTGCATTATAGCTACGTGATCAGTGCATGATCAGTCACGTGATCTGTCCATGATCAGTCAGGTGAATCGTGTATGATCATCCCCGTGATCAGTGCATGGGCAGTCACATGATCAGTGCATGATAGACATGTGATCAGTGCATGATCAGTCACGTGATCAGTGTATGATCAGCCAGGTGATCACTGCATCATAGCCACGTGATCAGTGCATGATAGCCACCTGATCAGTGCATGATCAGGCAGATGATCAGTGCAGGATCAGTCACGTGATCAGTACATGATCAGTCACATGATCAGTGCAAGATCTGTAACGTGATCAGTGTATGATCAACCACGTGATCAGTGCATGCCCAGTTACGAGAAAAGTGCATGATAGCGAAGTGATCAGTGCATGATCAGTCACGTGATCAGTGCATGATAGCCACGTGATCAGTGCATGAACAGGCACGTGATTAGTGCATGACCAGTAACGTGATCAGTGCATGAGAAGTCACGTGATCACTTCATGATTAGCAACGTGATTAGTGCATGATCAGCCACGTGATCAGTGCATGTGCAGTCACGAGATCAGTGTATGATCAGCCACGTGATCAGTGCATGTGCAGTCACGAGATCAGTGTATGATCAGCCACGTGATCAGTGTATGATAAGCCACGTGAGCAGTGCATGTGCAGTCACGAGATCAGTGTATGATCAGCCACGTGATCAGTGTATGATAAGCCACGTGAGCAGTGCATGATCTGTCACGTGATCAGTGCGGCGATCATCCAGGTGATCAGTGCATGCGCAGTCACGTGATCAGTGCATGATCTGCCACGTGATCAGGGCATGATAGCCACGTGATCAGTGCATGATAAGTTACATGATCAGTGTATGATCAGTCATGTGATCAGTGTATGTTCATCCA
>NW_027219137.1:0-10293 GCF_027580195.1 Bos mutus
AGGTAATTCACAAGGACTAAGCCATTACAAATATATAATCTATCTAAGAATATATCAGAATACATGAAGCAAAGATGGGCAGAACTGAAAGAAGAAATAGACAAATCCACACCCCTTGTTGGCAATTATGAGAGCCTTCCTACTCTGATGGATAGAACAAATAGAAAAAGCTATTTTAAGACATAGGTATATTTTTAGAACACTATGAACAATGTTAACCTTCTCTAGAAACTAGAATACGCATACAGTTTATATGAAAAGGAAACATCACAAAGATAGACAATATACTGCGCAACAAAGAAAGAATAAAATTCAAAATATTAAAAATTTACAGAGTGTGTTCTATGACAAGGGAATTAGATTAGAAATCAATAAGAATAAATTATCTATGCAATCACCAGTGATAATCATCAAATTGTGTACAGTAAATATATGCAGCTCTCTAGATAAAAATCATACCACAGTATTAGTGTTATGGAGAATGAATCATTTAGAAAATCATAAATATGTGAGAATTAAACAACACATTTCTAAATAATGTTACATCAAAGAAGCCACTAGGAATATTAGAAAATATTTCACATACAGTTAATTGAAAATAAAATTGATACATATGTATAAATTTTTGAGGCATAGGTAAAGCAATGCTTAGAAGTCAAAAAATGTAGTTTTACACAGGTAAACCTGCCTCTTGAGAAACCTGCATGCAGGTCAAGAAACAACAGTTGGAACTGAACATGGAACAACAGACTGGTTCCAAATAGGAAAAGGAGTACGTCAAGCTGTATATTGTCACCCTGCTTATTTAACTTATATGCAGAGTACATCATGAGAAATGCTGAGCTGGAAGAAGCACAAGCTGGAATCAAGATTGCCAGGAGAAATATCAATCACCTCAGATATGCAGATGACACCACCCTCATGGCAGAAAGTGAAGAGAAACTCAAAAGCCTCTTGATGAAAGTGAAAGTGCAGAGTGAAAAAGTTGGCTTAAAGCTCAACATTCAGAAAACGAAGATCATGGCATCCGGTCCCATCACTTCATGGGAAATAGATGGGGAAACAGTGGAAACAGTGTCAGACTTTATTTTGGGGGTCTCCAAAATCACTGCAGATGGTGACTGCAGCCATGAAATTAAAAGATGCTTAACTCCTTGGAAGGAAAGTTATGACCACCCTGGATAGCATATTCAAAAGCAGAGACGTTACTTTGCCAGCAAAGGTGCATTTAGTCAAGGCTATGTTTCTTCCAGTGGTCATGTATGGATGTGAGAGTTGGACTGTGAAGAAGGCTGAGTGCTGAAGAATTGATGCTTTTGAACTGTGGTGTTGGAGAAGACTCTTGAGAGTCCTTTGGACTGCAAGGAGATCCAACCAGTCCATTCTGAAGGAGATGAGCCCGGGGTGTTCTTTGTTGTTTTTTTTTTTAAATTTTATTTTATTTTTTAACTTTACAATATTGTATTAGTTTTGCCAAATATCGAAATGAATCCGCCAAAGGTATACCCACGTTCCCCATCCTGAACCCTCCTTCCTCCTCCCTCCCCTACCCTCCCTCTGGGTCGTCCCAGTGCACCAGCCCCAAGCGTCCAGCACCGTGCATCGAACCTGGACTGGCGACTCGTTCTTTGGAAGGGATGATGCTAAAGCTGAAACTCCAGTACTTTGGCCACCTCATGCGAAGAGTTGACTCATTGGAAAAGACTCTGATGCTGGGAGGGATTGGGGACAGGAGGAAAAGGGGACGACAGAGGATGAGATGGCTGGATGGCATCACCGACTCGATGGATGAGAATTTGAGTGAACTCCAGGAGATGGTAATGGACAGGGAGGCCTGGCGTGCTGCAGTTCATGGGGTCGCAAAGAGTAGGACATGACTGAGCGACTGAACTGAACTGACACAGGTAAAGCAATACTTAGAAGTAAAAAAAAGGTAGTTTTACAGGTTTAGATTTAAAAAGCAGAATGGTTTGATTCAATGTTTTCACGTTCATTTTAAAAAATGAGCAAGTAAGATTAAAATGAAGTGATCAGGAAAAAGGAAAATTAAGTCCACAAAAGAGAAAAAATTGAGAAAGATTAATAGAAAAGAGAAAACAGAAAATTAAGAAAGTTAAAAATCATGAATATTAACAAGATAAAAACTAGACAAGAGAGGAAATGGAAGAAACTAAGTGTGTTAAAAATGTTAATTTGAAAATGATAATTTTGAAAAATAAAACTCTATTCACAAAATAAAGGAGGGAAGCAACTCTCAATACCAAAAATGAAAGAGGTGATATTACCAAGTACACTATATGATTAATGTTAAGTGACTCTTAGGAATGATTTTACATCAATCAATTTCATAAGTTAGGTAAAATAGAGATATTTCTTGAAAAATGCAAGTCACACAGTGATAAGACAATGTAGTAAATGTGAATAGCATACTCCCTATTAAAGAAATTGAATTCTTCATCAGGGGGATTTTTCGAAGAAGAAAACTGCATATCAGTCTCTCGTGTGCTCAGTCGTGTCCAACTCTCTGCAACCCTATGGACTGCAGCCTGCCGGGCTTCTCTGTCCATGGGATTCTCCAGGCAAGAATACTGGAGTGGGTAGCCATTCCCTTCTCCAGGGTATCTTCCCTACTCAGGGATTGAACCTGGGTCTCCTGAATTGCAGGCAGATTTTTGACTGTCTGAGCCCCCCAGGGGAGTCTATTTGTATGTCAGGAAATATTGAAGCAGAAATAAATGGAGGCATACCATATTTATGAATTCAAAATTCAATATGGTAAAGAAGTCAATTCTCCACAATTCATTTCTTATTACAAAGTCATCCCGTTAGATATACAACCCAATATTTTATCAAAATTTGTAAGTTTCTCCTGAAATTTCTATGTTCGAAACAAAAATAACTAAAGTAATTTTGAGTGAGAGGAACATACTTGGAGACTATTATCAGCCTTTCAGCCTGCTAAAAAGCTAGTTACAAGGTAATTGGCAGCAGTGAAGATAGTTAAGTGACTAAATAGGAAGTTCAGAAATAAATCAACACTTTCATAGTTAACTGATTTTTCACTTCAACGGCTTTGCCACACATATTCTTAAAATAATTGACAATCCATCCATAAAACATCATACCTACTTTATGCAATCCTCAAATGTTAACATGAGACAGGTAACATACTTAACTATACTCACATAAAATTATAAAGTTTCTAGAAGAAACCGTAGAACATATGTACTTCACTACTTGTAAATGTTACTTGTTTCCTTAAAGATGCAGTTGTGTAGCAAGCTTTTTTAATTTTATGTTTGCTATTAATTTGTTCTCCAAGCCAGGCTTCAGCAATACATGAACTGTGAACTTCCTGATGTTCAAGCTGGTTTTAGAAAGGGCAGAGGAACCAGAGATCAAATTGCCAACATCTGCTGGATCATGGAAAAAGCAAGAGAGTTCTTTACACTTCTTAAGTTCATCTGCTGCTATAAAATGAAAACATTCTCTTGAAAAGACCAATTCTAAAGAACCAAATAGCTAATAACAAAAAATTGCTATGGAGTCAATAAAATAATGATGTTAGAATTTCTGCCTACAAATTCCACCAGCTGAGTTCTTGCTGATCAAATTGCATGAGATGAAAAATTATACATGAGCCTGAGTCTTGCATCCAGTTTTTGAAATTTCAGAGAAAATACCCATCCTAAAGGTTTCTGCCTTTTTGACTGGAATACTTTCTGATGATCTACATAGCGAATAGCTATCACATGAATAAATTTTGTCCCAAACTTGAAATCTGTGCAAATGTTCATATAATTTGCTTGTTGACCTTAAGCATCTCTGCATTATTGTTAATTCACAATCTTAAAACAATAAAATAAAAACAATTTTCTGTGGACAGAGCATACCAAGTTGCTACTTTATATATGTTTTTTCAAGAAATGTAATGAAACATAATAAGAAAACTACACCAAGGGGTTTTGTATAGAATCTTAACTTTTAAGCAAATCTTTTACCTGACACCAAAAATAAACAAACACTTGAAATAAGAAGATGGGTACTTAAAGTTACAACCTATCTTGTATATAAACTTGGAGTCTTTGAGCCACTATGTTATGTATCAGATCATTATAATGCAATATAGAACCATGATAGCAATTTTTTGCTAGCTCCATCATAAGCAGACTTATTTTTTAGGAGAAAATAAGCATAGTAGGAAGAATGACAAGCTAGATTAGACAGAGTAACAAAATAAACCTCGAGAGAAGAAAACTGGAATAAGGTCTATTATAGCAAAGGGGGACTACATTAAACTGAATACAGGTAGAGGATTAACCTTTGCAAGGAAAACTCTGAGGTCAGAAGAGTAATAATTGAACAAAACATTTTGGCATACCTAGGACAGGAATCTGTTCATAAAAATATAGGGATTAATAAGTAAAAAAAAATTACTATATAACTAAATAAACTCCTACTGAATGTCTCCCATCTGTCAACTGGTCTTTTGAAATGGGTCTTTCGACATACTGTCAGCAAAGAAAACAGCTATCGGTCCCTGCCTTCACTCAGGGGCTAAGCCTAAGCCCTACCTTCTTCTTGGAATAATTAATGGCTAAAAATACAATGAGTTAATAGGCCTGAACATCCAGGACTCTCTTTGAATGCAGAGCCCAGGAAAACTCCAGGAAAAAGTCTATTCCAAGAGAAAATGAAAGAAGGCAGCTAACATTGATTCTCCCGGTTAGTAATCAAAGACTTGGTCATCCAAAAGTCAGGATGAGTCTCTTACAGGGAAATGTGTCAGGGCAGGTTCCTGGCCCCACCCCAAGTGCCTCCCATGACAGAGTTACCTACTAACAGGGAGGGCTTGAGCCCACCCTCCCCAACACAGTAAATTCTCTTTGCAGAATTTGAAACAGATGGAGAAATTATCATTGTTAGAAGCTTGAGAGAGGCAAGACTCCTACCCAAATGTATCAAATGGGTATTTTCCTCAACTATAATTCCTGGTTTCAAATGTTCTAAAAGAAAGAGTATCATATAAAAGCAAAAACGGCATTTCTGCAATGATAGTTGTATTTTCCAGGTAACTAGTACTCCCATTTTAATCACATGAGTATCTATCAGTAAGATTTGCCTTCACACTTGTCTTCCCCTGGTGGCTCAGAGGTTAAAGTGTCTGCCTGCAATGCTGGAGACGTGGGTTCTATCCCTGGGTTGGGAAGATCCCCTGGAGAAGGAAATGGCAACCCAGTCCATTATTCTTGCCTGAAGAATCCCATGGACAGAGGAGCCTGGTGGGCTACAGTCCACGGGGTCACAAAGAGTCAGGCACAACTGAGCAACCTTACTTGTCAAGATAAACAATGTTAATATTAGGACAGAAAGATGCATAAAATTCTATTGCTAGTTTATATTTTTCCTCTTTAGACACATATTGGACTATAAAAATCAAATGTTTGGGATCATTATAATTTAAGATCTGACATTTTTCAAGGATAACTCTAAATTTCAACAGTATGGCTGCAAATACTAAAGGTCAATTTGAGATGTGTATTCTTACCAATGCACTGAGGAGGCTGGGTCCACTCTTCACTAATACACGTGATAAATCTGAGTCCAATCATTGTAAATGCTTCTCTGCAACTGAACTCTACTGAGTCTCCATGGTGATAGGGAGGGACAGAAGGCTTGATATCGCCGTGATCAAGGTCAGGTATATCTCCACAGGTACGCTCCTCCTCTGAAAATGCACAAAAACATGTTCTTCTTTAAAATATTATTCAAATGTGTATATGAATACAAATAAGAGTAATGATTTACCTTGAAATATTACTATTTTTTAATACATTACCAATACACACAGGTAAAGCTATCCATTCTCCATCAACACACTGAATTTTATGAGAACCCTTCATCAGAAATCTGAGGTTGAAAGCATATTCCATGACCTCATTGTGTGCATATTCTTTGTGCATTTCTTTCCCTTTCCCATTGAGAAGTTGAGGAGGATGAGCACACGATTTTACTTTTCCTACTGTAGAAATATTGCATAAATTATGGTTACATTGTCTGTCTTATAACTGAAAAATCCAGCTAATGCAGAAACTTATTTCACTGAATGATCTTTTATTTGTTATATAATTTATTTTAGCATTCTTAAACAATGAAAAAAGAATAGTGTTTACAGCAGACTCGTGTTTACTAATTCTGTTACTCTTCTTGAACTAGCATATTGAAGTCTATGTATGCTCATAAAGCATGTTCATAATCCAGACATGCTAAATAAATATGCAAACCAGATACTCAATCTGGGTGTATAAATTATAGTAATACTTTTATTCCACAGAAACACTATGAAAACTTTTTGAAAAAATATCATTTGAGAAAAGTATTTGAACAGTTTAACTTTGATTCATATGATTTGATATGTGTGACTGAATTTTACATGTGACTTTAAGTTACTTGAACACTGAATACATGTGACTTTAAGTTACTTGAACACTCTTTAGACATACTTGTGGACACTAGATGTAAAGTCCACAGTATACAAACTATCCAATATTAATGGTGGAATTGCAGGAAAAGGAAAACTGAGAAGAAATCCTGCCAGTGTCAGGTTCCTCATGCATTTCTGTGGATTCTCCACTACATATTTCAAGAAGCACCTGGAGGTTAATTTCTTAAAGAAGGAAAACTCAGGTATCTACTACCCAGCACATATCCTTGGTGGGTATGCTGCTGCTAAGTCGCTTCAGTCACGTCCGACTCTGTGCAACCCCATAGACAGCAGCCCACCCGGCTTCTCTGTCCCAAGGATTATCCAGGCAAGAATACTGGAGTGGGTTGCCATTTCCTTCTCCATCTGGGTGGGTATATCTCTGCCTTAATGCATTAGATTACAGATGCACTGGAAGTGGACAGAAAATTAAGGGAGGGAAATAAAAAGGTTGGTATCTGAAATCCCAACACCTGCTCCAGTAACTGTCAGATAAATATTTACCTTTACACGTTGGAAGTTTAGGGGACCATCCAAAGTGGTAGCACTGAACTGAATCTGCTCCACTCATAATACAGCCTTGACTGCAGGGGAATTTCAGCACATCTCCAACTTTAAATGTTTCTTTCCTGGGATAAACATTTCAGTATGTATCCATTTCAGGAATACTGCATTCTCTTTCTATCAAAAAAGATAAATAATTGAGTGAGAATATTTAACCATTGCAAAATAAATATTATTTGTGTCATATAAAATGAGGTGCTGGGTACTGCATACACAGAGGACACACATTAATGCACATTAATGCTCTTCCTTGAAAAACATTACATGTTAGGTTTTATACCCCCTCTGCACTCATCTGGGATTTTGAGAAATATTAAGGTATTGAGCAGCAACATATATGCCTGATAATTTATTTGTAAAGTCAACTTGTTAATACTGGATCTGATTTTATCACTGACATTTACAAAATATAATGCTACTATTTGGTCTCAAAATGTATAACTATTCTTTCAGAATAAAAAAAAAAGGACACAATTTTAAAATTGAATACAAATGAAAAAATGGTATTATAAAAAATATAACTGGAAAACTAGAACACACAAGAGAGACATTTCTCTTGTATTTGAGTTACAGGTACATTAAAAATCACTTCAATTTATCCTCAAGTGTAGTAATCAAACAAAAACATGAAACAAAATGAGTAAACAAGTTCAAGGTCACATAGGCATATTCTAGGTGTCTTGATTATGTATATGACAACACAAACATTTAATCTTATTGTATGTATAAATGATATTAACTATTAACATATGTTTAATTATTCTGATTCACTTTAAAAATGTGTAAACTTATCATTGAAAATATGTAAAATCTATGAAATTTGTGACATTGCTGTGTGTGGATTAGTCGCTCAGTTGTGTCTGACCCTATGTGACCCCATGGAGTATAGCTGGCCAGGATCCTCTGTCCTTGGAATTCTCAGGCAAGAATACTGAAGGGAGTAATTCATTCCTTTCTCTAGGGGATCTTCCTAATCCAGGGATCAAACCCAGGTCTCCTGCACTGCAGGCAGTTTCTTTACATCTGAGCCCCCACAGATTGCTACATATTATAGAAAAATTGCATTATTCTTATTTGAATTTTCCTATTTCTCAATATGCATCACTATGAACAAAAAGCATCACTATGAACAAAGCTAGTGGAGGTGATGGAATTCCAGTTGAATCCTGAAAGATGATGCTGTGAAAATGCTGCATTCAATATGTCAGCAAATTTGGAAAACTCAGCAGTGGCCACAGGACTGGAAAAGGTCAGTTTTCATTCCAATCCCAAAGAAAGGCAATGCCAAAGAATACTCAAACTACCACACAATTGCACTCATTTCACACACTAGTAAAGTAATACTCAAAATTCTCCAAGCCAGGCTTCAGCAATATGTGAACCGCAAACTTCCTGATGTTCAAGCTAGTTTTAGAAAAGGCAGAGGAACCAGAGATCAAATTGCCAACATCCGCTGGATCATGGAAAAAGCAAGAGAGTTCCAGAAAAACATCTATTTCTGCTTTATTGACTATGCCAAAGCCTTTGACTGTGTGGATCACAATAAACTGTGGAAAATTCTGTAAGAGATGGGAATACCAGACCACCTGATCTGCCTCTTGAGAAATTTGTATGCAGGTCAGGAAGCAACAGTTAGAACTGGACATGGAACCACAGTCTGGTTCCAAATAGGAAAAGGAGTATGTCAAGGCTGTATATTGTCACCCTGTTTATTTAACTTATATGCAGAGTACATCATGAAAAATGCTGGGCTGGAAGAAACACAAGCTGGAATCAAGATTGCCTAGAGAAATATCAATAACCTCAGATATGCAGATGACACCACCCTGATGGAAGAAAGTGAAAAGAAACTAAAAAGCTTCTTGATGAAAGTGAAAGTGGAAAGTGAAAACCTTGGCTTAAATCTCAACATTCAGAAAACGAAGATCATAGCATCTGGTCCCATCACTTCATGGGAAATAGATGGGGAAACAGTGGAAACAGTGTCAGACTTCATTTTTGGGGGCTCCAAAATCACTGCAGATGGTGACTGCAGCCATGAAATTAAAAGATGCTTACTTCTTGGAAGGAAAGTTATGACCAACCTAGATAGCATATTCAAAAGCAGAGACATTACTTTGCCAACAAAAGTTTGTCTAGTCAAGGCTATGGTTTTTCCTGTGGTCATGTATGGATGTGAGAGTTGGACTGTGAATAAGGCTGAGCACCGAAGAATTGATGCTTTTGAACTATGGTGTTGGAGAAGACTCTTGAGAGTCCCTTGGACTGCAAGGACATCGAAGCAGTCCATTCTGAAGGAGATCAGCCCTGGGATTTCTTTGGAAGGAATGATGCTAAAGCTGAAACTCCAGTACTTTGGTCACCTCATGCGAAGAGGTGATTCATTGGAAAAGACTCTGATGCTGGGAGGGATTGGGGGCAGGAGGAAAAGGGGACGACAGAGGATGAGATGGCTGGATATCATCACTGACTCGATGGACATGTGTCTGGGTGAACTCTGGGAGTTGGTGATGGACAGGGAGGCCTGGCGTGCTGCGATTCATGGGGTTGCAAAGAGTTGGACACGACTGAGCAACTGAACTGAACTGATTGCTCAATAATTTATAAACTTCACAATTGGAATTTAAGAATTAGAATCTCACCCAAAAGAAAGACTATCTAATAGTCTTCAAACATTATCACACAATTATATATAAGCTAACTAGTATTAAAAGTAATACTCCCTCCCCCCAAAATCAATAAATTTGTTTCTACTTTTGTTTTAATGTTGAGTTTTATAGCTTAGCTGTGAGGTTACTGTTGATGAGAATCATTGAGATTGCTTTCCTAAAGTTCTATTCCAAACCTCCACATAGTAATACTTCTAATGGTATATGACTTTGTTTACATATTTTGTGCTTAACTTACATAAAATTCCTATTTTATCCTACTGTGTAAAATGGTGCTTTAACAAAAAAAGATCTTGACATTAGGCTGTTTTCTAACTGCTGTCTTCACAAAGAGTGACTGTAAGAATGACATGATCATCTTAAAAGCCTTTCCCTTTACTTAGAATTGTTAGCAGCTCAGTTGTGTCTATCTCTTTGCGATCCCATAGACTGCAGCTCACCAAAATTCCATGGAATTCTTCAGGCAAGAATATTGCAGTAGTTAGCCTTTCCTTTCTCTAGGGGATCTTCCCTACCCAGGGATCCAATCCAGGTCTCCTGCAATGCAGGTAGATGTATTACTGTCAGGTGGCTCAG
>NW_027219138.1:0-8603 GCF_027580195.1 Bos mutus
CGCGTGATCAGTGCATGATCAGCCACGTGATCAGTGCATGATCAGGCGTGTGATGATCAGTGCGTGATCAGTGCATGATCAGCGCGTGATCAGTGCATGATCAGCCACGTGATCAGTGCATGATCAGCCGCGTGATCAGTGCATGATCAGCCGCGTGATCAGTGCATGATCAGCCACGTGATCAGTGCATGATCAGCCGCGTGATCAGTGCATGATCAGCCACGTGATCAGTGCATGATCACGTGATCAGTGTGATCAGTGCATGATCAGTGCATGTGATCGTGTGCATGATCAGCCGTGTGATCAGTGCATGATCAGCCGCGTGATCAGTGCATGATCAGCCACGTGATCAGTGTGCATGATCAGTCGCGTGATCAGTGCATGATCAGTGCGTGATCAGTGCATGATCAGTGCGTGATCAGTGCATGATCAGCCGCGTGATCAGTGATCAGTCGTGCGTGATCAGTGCAGTGCATGTCACGTGATCAGTGCATGATCAGCCACGTGATCAGTGCATGATCAGCCGCGTGATCAGTGCATGATCAGTGCGCGTGATCAGTGCAGTGATCGTGTGTGCATGTGCATGATCAGTGCGTGATCAGTGCATGATCAGCCGCGTGATCAGTGTGCATCAGTGCGTGATCAGTGCATGATCAGCCGCGTGATCAGTGCATGATCAGCCGCGTGATCAGTGCATGATCAGCCACGTGATCAGTGCATGATCAGCCACGTGATCAGTGCATGATCAGCCGCGTGATCAGTGCATGATCAGCCACGTGATCAGTGCATGATCAGTCCGTGATCAGTGTGTGATCAGTCACGTGATCAGTGTGCATGATCATCAGTGCGTGATCAGTGCATGATCAGTGCGTGATCAGTGCATGATCAGCCCGCGTGATCAGTGCATGATCAGTCACGTGATCAGTGCATGATCAGTCCCGTGATCAGTGCATGATCAGCCGCGTGATCAGTGCATGATCAGCCGCGTGATCAGTGCATGATCAGTCACGTGATCAGTGCATGATCAGTGCGTGATCAGTGCATGATCAGTGCGTGATCAGTGCGCGTGATGATCGTGATCAGTGCGTGATCAGTGCATCAGTGCGTGATCAGTGTGCATGATCAGCGTGCGTGATCAGTGCATGATCAGTGCGTGATCAGTGCATGATCAGCCGCGTGATCAGTGCATGATCAGTGCGTGATCAGTGCATGATCAGCCACGTGATCAGTGCATGATCAGTCCGCGTGATCAGTGCATGATCAGCCGCGTGATCAGTGCATGATCAGCCCGCGTGATCAGTGCATGATCAGCCCGTGATCAGTGCAGTCAGTGCGTGATCAGTGCGTGATCAGTGTCGTGATCAGTGCGTGACGTGCGTGATCAGTGCATGATCAGTGCGTGATCAGTGCATGATCAGTGCGTGATCAGTGCATGATCAGTCACGTGATCAGTGCATGATCAGTGCGTGATCAGTGCATGATCAGCCGCGTGATCAGTGCATGATCAGCCCGTGATCAGTGCATGATCAGCCGCGTGATCAGTGCATGATCAGTCGCGTGATCAGTGCATGATCAGCCACCGTGATCAGTGCATGATCAGCCGCGTGATCAGTGCATGATCAGCCATCGTGATCAGTGCATGATCATCAGTGCGTGATCAGTGCATGATCAGCGTGATCGTGATCAGTGCATGATCAGCCACGTGATCAGTGCATGATCAGCCACGTGATCAGTGCATGATCAGCCGCGTGATCAGTGCATGATCAGCCACGTGATCAGTGCATGATCAGCCGCGTGATCAGTGCATGATCAGATCGCGTGATCAGTGCATGATCAGTCAGCGTGATCAGTGCATGATCAGCCGCGTGATCAGTGCATGATCAGCCGCGTGATCAGTGCATGATCAGCCGCGTGATCAGTGCATGATCAGCCACGTGATCAGTGCATGATCAGCCGCGTGATCAGTGCATGATCAGCCGCGTGATCAGTGCATGATCAGCCGCGTGATCAGTGCATGATCAGTCCGCGTGATCAGTGCATGATCAGCCGCGTGATCAGTGCATGATCGCGTGCGTGAGTCATGAGTGCATGATCAGTGCATGATCAGCCGTGATCAGTGCATGATCAGCCCGTGTGATCAGTGTGCATGATCAGCCACGTGATCAGTGCATGATCAGCCGCGTGATCAGTGCATGATCAGCCGCGTGATCAGTGCATGATCAGGCGCGTGATCAGTGCATGATCAGTCGCGTGATCAGTGCATGATCAGCCGCGTGATCAGTGCATGATCAGCCACGTGATCAGTGCATGATCAGCCCGTGTGATCAGTGCATGATCAGCGTGTGATCAGTGCATGATCAGTGCGTGATCAGTGCATGATCAGCCGCGTGATCAGTGCATGATCAGCCACGTGATCAGTGCATGATCAGCCCGCGTGATCAGTGCATGATCAGCCCGCGTGATCAGTGCATGATCAGCCACGTGATCAGTGCATGATCAGCCGTGATCAGTGCATGATCAGCCACGTGATCAGTGCATGATCAGCCCGTGATCAGTGCATGATCAGCCGCGTGATCAGTGCATGATCAGCCGCGTGATCAGTGCATGATCAGCCCGCGTGATCAGTGCATGATCAGTCACGTGATCAGTGCATGATCAGCCACGTGATCAGTGCATGATCAGCCACGTGATCAGTGCATGATCGTGATCCGTGATCAGTGCATGATCAGTCCCGTGATGATGTGCATGATCAGTCACGTGATCAGTGCATGATGATCGTGATCAGTGCATGATCAGCGTGATCAGTGCATGATCAGCGCGTGATCAGTGCATGATCAGGCGCGTGATCATCGTGTGCATGATCAGTCACGTGATCAGTGTGCATGATCAGCCACGTGATCAGTGCATGATCAGCCACGTGATCAGTGCATGATCAGTCGCGTGATCAGTGCATGATCAGCCGCGTGATCAGTGCATGATCAGCCACGTGATCAGTGCATGATCAGCCACGTGATCAGTGCATGATCAGCCGCGTGATCAGTGTGCATGATCAGATCGTGATCAGTGCATGATCAGTGATCGTGATCAGTGCATGATCAGCCCGCGTGATCAGTGCATGCAGTGCGTGATCAGTGCATGTGCACGTGATCAGTGCATGATCATCGCGTGATCAGTGCATGATCAGCCGCGTGATCAGTGCATGATCAGTGCCGTGATCAGTGCATGATCAGCCGCGTGATCAGTGCATGATCAGCCACGTGATCAGTGCATGATCAGTCATCGTGATCAGTGCATGATCAGCCACGTGATCAGTGCATGATCAGTCAGTGCGTGATCAGTGCATGATCAGCCGCGTGATCAGTGCATGATCAGCCACGTGATCAGTGCATGATCAGTCACGTGATCAGTGCATGATCAGCCGCGTGATCAGTGCATGATCAGTCGCGTGATCAGTGCATGATCAGCCGCGTGATCAGTGCATGATCAGCCGCGTGATCAGTGTGCATGATCAGCCGCGTGATCAGTGCATGATCAGCCACGTGATCAGTGCATGATCATCGCGTGATCAGTGCATGATCAGCCACGTGATCAGTGCATGATCAGTCGCGTGCGTGATCAGTGTGCATCGTGATCCGTGATCAGTGCATGATCATCAGTGCGTGATCAGTGCATGATCAGCCGCGTGATCAGTGTGCATGATCAGCCGCGTGATCAGTGCATGATCAGTCGCGTGATCAGTGCATGATCAGCCACGTGATCAGTGCATGATCAGCCACGTGATCAGTGCATGATCAGCCGCGTGATAGTGCATGATGATCAGCCACGTGAGTGCATGATCAGCCACGTGATCAGTGCATGATCAGTGCGTGATCAGTGCATGATCAGTGCGTGATCAGTGCATGATCAGTCGCGTGATCAGTCATGTCAGTGCATGATCAGTGCGTGATCAGTGCATGATGATCAGCCGTGATCAGTGCATGATCAGCCACGTGATCAGTGTGCATGATCAGTCGCGTGATCAGTGCATGATCAGCCCGTGATCAGTGCATGATCAGCCGCGTGATCAGTGCATGATCAGCCGCGTGATCAGTGCATGATCATCCGTGTGATCAGTGCATGATCAGCCGCGTGATCAGTGCATGATCAGATCACGTGATCAGTGCATGATCAGCCCGCGTGATCAGTGCATGATCAGTCCGCGTGATCAGTGCATGATCAGTCCGTGATCAGTGCATGATCAGCCACGTGATCAGTGCATGATCAGCCGCGTGATCAGTGCATGATCAGTCGCGTGATCAGTGCATGATCAGCCGCGTGATCAGTGCATGATCAGTCACGTGATCAGTGCATGATCAGCCACGTGATCAGTGCATGATCAGCCGCGTGATCAGTGCATGATCAGCCACGTGATCAGTGCATGATCAGCCACGTGATCAGTGCATGCATGATCAGCCATGTCGTGATCAGTGCATGATCAGCCGCGTGATCAGTGCATGATCAGTCGCGTGATCAGTGCATGATCAGCTGCGTGATCAGTGCATGATCAGCCGCGTGATCAGTGCATGATCAGCCACGTGATCAGTGCATGATCAGCCCCGCGTGATCAGTGCATGATCAGCCGCGTGATCAGTGCATGATCAGTGCCAGTGCGTGATCAGTGCATGATCATCACGTGCGTCAGTGCATGATCAGTGCGTGATCAGTGCATGATCAGTGCGTGATCAGTGCATGTGCCGCGTGATCAGTGCATGATCAGCCACGTGATCAGTGCATGATCAGCCGCGTGATCAGTGCATGATCAGCCACGTGATCAGTGCATGATCAGCCCGTGATCAGTGCATGATCAGCCGCGTGATCAGTGCATGATCAGCCACGTGATCAGTGCATGATCAGCCACGTGATCAGTGCATGATCAGCCACGTGAAAAGTGCATGATCAGTCGCGTGATCAGTGCATGTGATCAGCGCGTGATCAGTGCATGATCATCACGTGATCAGTGCATGATCAGTCGCGTGATCAGTGCATGATCAGTCAGCCGTGATCAGTGCATGATCAGTCCGCGTGATCAGTGCATGATCAGCCGCGTGATCAGTGCATGATCAGCCGCGTGATCAGTGCATGATCAGCCACGTGATCAGTGCATGATCAGATCACGTGATCAGTGCATGATCGATCACGTGATCGTGTGCATGATCAGCCCGTGATCAGTGCATGATCAGCCACGTGATCAGTGCATGATCGTGATCGCGTGATCAGTGCATGATCAGGTGCGTGATCAGTGCATGATCAGGTGCGTGAGTGTGTGCATGATCAGCCGCGTGATCAGTGCATGATCAGTCGTGATGTGCATCAGTGCGTGCGTGATCAGTGCGTGATGATGCGTGATCAGTCAGTGATGATCAGTGCGTGATCAGTGCGTGATCAGTGCGTGATCCATCGTGATCAGTGCATGATCATCACGTGATCAGTGCATGATCAGCCCCGCGTGATCAGTGCATGACAGCCGCGTGATGAGTCAGTGCATGATGCCACGTGATCAGTGCATGATCAGTCACGTGATCAGTGCATGATCAGTGCGTGATCAGTGCATGATCAGCATCGTGATCAGTGCATGATCAGTCGCGTGATCAGTGCATGATCAGCCGCGTGATCAGTGCATGATCAGCCGTGTGTGCATGATCAGTCGTGATCAGTGATCAGCCCGTGATCAGTGCATGATCAGCCGCGTGATCAGTGCATGATCAGCCACGTGATCAGTGCATGATCAGCCGCGTGATCAGTGCATGATCAGTCCGTGATCAGTGCATGATCAGCCCGCGTGATCAGTGCATGATCAGCCGCGTGATCAGTGCATGATCA
The DNA here is from genome assembly GCF_027580195.1 of Bos mutus. Taxonomy (NCBI): domain Eukaryota; kingdom Metazoa; phylum Chordata; class Mammalia; order Artiodactyla; family Bovidae; genus Bos; species Bos mutus. Next base: position 5,860 of record NW_027219138.1, read on the forward strand.
GCCGCGTGATCAGTGCATGATCAGGCGCGTGATCAGTGCATGATCAGTCGCGTGATCAGTGCATGATCAGCCATGCGTGATCAGTGCATGATCAGCCACGTGATCACGTGATCAGTGATCAGTGATCAGTCACGTGATCAGTATCATGATGAATATGGATCACTGCGCGATTAGCCATGGTCAGTGCACTTGATAGCTATGTGATCAGTGCATGATCAGCCGTAATCGGTACGCCGTCGGCCGTGGTCATTGCATGCTCAGCCGCCGATCAGTACTGTGCACAGTCACGTGATCACTGTATGTCAACCGTGATGAATTTTTGGTCAGCCGATCAGTGCATTATCGCTTACGTGACGCTGTGCATCATCAGTCACCAAGCAGTGCATAAGTCAGGTATGTCAACAATTCATACAGTGGCGTGTTCGGTGCATGATATTCACGTGACCAGTGCATGATCAGTCACGCGAGGATCATTGCATGTTCAGCCACGTGATCAGTGCATGGTAGTCCCGTAGTCAGTGTATGATCTCAGGTGATCAGTACATTTTAGCCACCTGAACAGTGCATTTTAATTCACGCGTGATCAGTGCATGGTCAGTCACGTGATCAGTGCATGATCAGCCACGTGATCAGTGAATGTCGGCCACCTGATAGGGTGCATGATAAGCGCGTGATCAGTGCGCGGTCACAGTCCGTGATCAGTGTATGATCAAGCCCGTGATCAGTGCATGATCATCGTGATCAGTATGCTGTACGTAAACGGTGCATAACGGTATGTTATCAATTCGTGATCAGTCACCTGATCGGTACATGATAGCCATGATCACCAGTGCATTGAGAGTCGCGGGATCACTGCATGATAAGTCACGCAGTCAGTTTTCATATCAGCCACGTGATCAGTGCATGATCAGCCGTGATCGGTGCCCGAGTCAGCCCCTGAACAGTGCATGCACAATCAAGTGATTGGTGCATGGTTAGTGATCGCGTGTGATCAGTCCAAGTGATCAGTGGTGATCAGCCGCACAGTCATGTGCAGGTGACCGGCACGCGTGATCGGTGCATGATCGGTGCGTGATCAGTCGCATGTCTGTCACGTGATGGTGCATGATCGCCCGCTCGTATCAGTGTATGATCAGTACGTAGTCAGTGCATGATAGCCATGTGAGCGGTGCGCCAGTGCAGGTATGTGATCCAATGATGCGCGTAGTCGCGTGATCGGTGCATGATCAGCGTGATCAGTGCAATATCAGTCGCGTTATCGTGTGCGATAGCTTCTTCTTCGGTATGGTCGGCTTTGGTGATGGTGCATGATCAGCCACGTGGTCAGTTCGCGATCAGGCGTATGATCAGTGCATGATCAGCCACATGATCAGTGGTCGCTTCATGATCAGTGCATGATCCCAGCCACGGCCGATCAGTGTATGATCAGGCTTGCGTGAAGAGGGCATGACCAGTCACGTGATCGGTGTATGATAGCCGTGTGTTCAGTTCATGATCAGCCACGTGATCAGTGCCTGCTATCCTCGTGATCGGTGTGTGCTCGGTCATGTTATCAGTGCATGATCCGCGCGTGATTGGTGCGCCCATCCAGCCACGTGATCAGTGCGTGATCAATTGCATTTGCAGTGCGTGATTGGTACATGGGCGCGTGATCAGTGTATGATCAGTCACGTTCCCCGGTGCACGATCAGCCGCGTGATCGTGCATGATCAGCCACGTGAAGAGTGCATGATCTGTCGCGTGATCAGTACATGATAGCCCGTGATCATTGCATGATCAGCCGCGTGATCAGTGCGCTGATAGCCCCGTGTCATCGGTGCATGGTCACGTCGTGTGATCAGCCCGTGATCAGTGCGTGATAGTCCACGTGATCAGCCAGGTTATCGGTGCATGATCAGCCATGTGATCGTGCATGCGCAGTCAGGTGATCAATGTATGATCAGCCACGTGTTCCCAGTGTATTGAGCGAATCCAGTGCATCATAGCCCGTAGTCGGTGATGCGCGGTCTGTCACGTGATCGTGCACATCGCGCGATCACGTGATCAGGTATGATCAGCGCGTGATCGCACCGCATGATATGCGATCAGTGCGCTGGTAATGCGTGATCAGTGCATGATCAGCCACGTGATCAGTGCATGATCAGTCACGTGATCAGTGCATGATCAGCCGTGATCAGTGCATGATCAGCCACGTGATCAGTGCATGATCAGCCCGCGTGATCAGTGCATGATCGTGCGTGATCAGTGTGATCAGCCACGTGATCAGTGTGATGAGTGCGTGATCAGTCATGTGATCAGTGCGTGATCAGTGATCGTGATCAGTGTGATCAGCCACGTGATCAGTGCATGATCAGCCGCGTGATCAGTGCATGATCAGTCACGTGATCATGATCAGCCCACGTGATCAGTGCATGATCAGCCACGTGATCAGTGCATGATCAGCCGCGTGATCAGTGCATGATCAGCCGCGTGATCAGTGCATGATCAGCCACGTGATCAGTGCATGATCAGCCACGTGATCAGTGCATGATCAGCGTGCGTGATCAGTGCATGATCAGCCGCGTGATCAGTGCATGATCAGCCACGTGATCAGTGCATGATCAGCCACGTGATCAGTGCATGATCAGCCACGTGATCAGTGCATGATCAGTCATCATCGTGATCAGTGCATGATGCCGCGTGATCATGATCAGCCGCGTGATCAGTGCATGATCAGCCATGTGATCAGTGCATGCACAGTCACG
>NW_027219139.1:0-4117 GCF_027580195.1 Bos mutus
CACCTGCCTGCTCTCATCTGCTGGAGACAGCTGATTCGAGTGACACTCTGCCTGCTCATCTGTGATAAATTGCCAGCTAGGCCTCGCGACACCTGCCTGCTCATCTGCAGTGATAATCCCAGGTGGGCCGCTCGACACCTGCCTGCTCATCTGTGATAATTGCCAGCAGCTGAGCCGTCGCGACACCTGCCTGCTCATCTGCTTTATGCTCCCGACAGCTGAGCCGTGCGACACCTGCCTGTTCATCTGTGACTTTGGCCAGTTGGGCCGTTGACACCTGCCTGCTCATCTCTGCTTGATATCGCCAGCTGACCGGCCGCGACACCTGCCTGCTCATCTGATTGATGCGCCAACTGAGCCCGCGACACCTGCCTGCTCATCTGCGATGTCGCCAGCTGAGCCGCGCGCTGGCGACACCTGCCTGCTCATCTGCTGCCTTGTCGCCACAGCTGGGCGATGCCTGCCTGTTCATCTGTGATTCACTGAAGCGCCCGCGCGACCTGCCTGCTCATCTGGTGTCACCAGCTGAGCCGCGCGTGACACCTGCCTGCTCATCTGGTTGATAATGACCAGCTGAGCCCCAGTGACACCTGCCTGCTCATCTTTTTGATGTCGACAGCTGAGCCGTGCGCACCCTGCCTGCTCATCTACTGATAATGCCAGCTGAGCGCGACACCCTGCCTGCTCATCTTCTTGATAATACGCCAGCTGGGCCCCGACACCTGTTGCTCATCTTTTGATGACCGCCAGCTGGGCCAGGTGACACCTGCCTGCTCATCTTTTGATGCGCCAGCTGAGCCAGGTGACTGCCTGCTCATCGCCTGCCTGCTCATCTGCCTGATAATCGCCAGCTGAGCTTGCGACACCTGCCTGCTCATCTGCTTGATAATCGCCAGCTGGGCCCGCGCGACCTGCCTGCTCATCTGATTGATAATCGACCAGCTGAGCCCCGCGACACCTGCCTGCTCATCTGCCTGATAATCGCCAGCTGAGCCCCGCGACCTCTGCCTGCTCATCTGCCTGATAATCGCCAGCTGAGGCGCGCGACACCTGCCTGCTCATCTTGATAATCAGCCAGCTGACCCGTGCGACACCTGCCTGCTCATCTGCTCATCGCCAGCTGGCGGCTGCCTGTTCATTGACACCTGCCTGCTCATCTGCGATGACACCTGCCAGCTGAGCCAGCGCCACGCCTGCCTGCTCATCTGCCTGATGCTGCCAGCTGAGCCGCGACACCTGCCTGCTCATCTGCCTGATAATCGCCAGCTGAGCCGCGCGACACCTGCCTGCTCATCTGCCTGATAATCGCCAGCTGAGCGGCGCGACACCTGCCTGCTCGTCTGTGATAATCGCCAGCTGGGCCGCGCGACACCTGCCTGCTCATCTGCTTGATAATCGCCAGCTGGGCGCGCGACACCTGCCTGCTCATCTGATTGATAATGTAGCCAGCTGGGCCCGCGCGACACCTGCCTGCTCATCTGCTTGATGCTCGCCCAGCTGAGCGCGCGACACCTGCCTGCTCATCTTTGATAATCGCCAGCTGAGCCCGGCGACACCTGCCTGGTCATCTGGCGATGTCGCCAGCTGAGCCACGCGACACCTGCCTGCTCATCTTTTTGATAATCACCAGCTGGGCCTCGCGACACCTGCCTGCTCATCTTTTGATAATCGCCAGCTGAGGCCCGTGACACCTGCCTGCTCATCTGCTTGACTGTCGCCAGCTATGCCGTGACACCTGCCTGTTCATCTGCTTGACTGTGGCCAGCTGAGCCGCGCGACACCTGCCTGCTCATCTGCTTGATAATCGCCAGCTGAGCCTGCGCGACACCTGCCTGCTCATCTGCTTGATAATCGCCAGCTGAGCCGCGCGACACCTGCCTGTTCTTCTGCTTGACTGTGGCCAGCTGAGCCGCGTGACACCTGCCTGCTCATCTGCTTGATAATCGCCAGCTGAGCCGCACGACACCTGCCTGCTCATCTGCTTGATAATCGCCAGCTGAGCCGCCGCGACACCTGCCTGCTCATCTTTTGATAATCGCCAGCTGAGCCGCGCGACACCTGCCTGTTCATCTGCTTGATATCGCCAGCTGAGGCGCGACACCTGCCTGCTCATCTGCTTGATAATCCAGCTGAGCCGCGCGACACCTGCCTGCTCATCTGCTTGATGTCGCCAGCTGAGCCCCTGCGACACCTGCCTGCTCATCTGTGATAATGGAGCAGCTGAGCCGCGCGACACCTGCCTGTTCATCTGCTTGATATACAGCCAGCTGAGCCTGCCGTCGCGACACCTGCCTGCTCATCTTTTGATAATGCGCCAGCTGAGCCGCGTGACACCTGCCTGCTCATCTTTTGATAATCGCCAGCTGAGCCCGCGTGACACCTGCCTGCTCATCTTTTGATATCGCCAGCTGAGGCCGCGACACCTGCCTGCTCATCTGTGATAATCGCCAGCTGAGCGCGTGACACCTGCCTGCTCATCTGCTTGATAATCGCCAGCTGAGCCGCCGACGACACCTGCCTGCTCATCTGGTGATACTCGTCAGCTGAGCCGCGCGACACCTGCCTGCTCATCTGCCTGATACTCGCCAGCTGAGCCCGCGCGACACCTGCCTGCTCATCTGCTTGATAATCGCCAGCTGAGCCCCGCGACACCTGCCTGCTCATCTGCTTGAAAATCGCCAGCTGAGCCGCCCGACACCTGCCTGCTCATCTGCCTGATAATCGCCAGCTGAGCCGCGCGACACCTGCCTGCTCATCTGCCTTGATAATCGCCAGCTGAGCCGCGACACCTGCCTGCTCATCTGCTTGATAATCGCCAGCTGGGCGGCGTGACACCTGCCTGCTCATCTGCTTGATAATCGACAGCTGAGCCCGCGTGACACCTGCCTGTTCATCTGCTTGATAATCGCCAGCTTAATCGTGACACCTGCCTGCTCATCTGCTTGATAATCGACAGCTGAGCCGCGACACCTGCCTGCTCATCTCTGATAATCGACAGCTGAGCCCCGCGACACCTGCCTGCTCATCTGCTTGATAATCGCCAGCTGAACGTGACACCTGCCTGCTCATCTGCTTGATAATCGACAGGTGGGCCGGCGACACCTGCCTGCTCATCTGTGATGTCGCCAGCTGAGCCGGCGCGACACCTGCCTGCTCATCTCTGCTTGATAATCGCCAGCAGCTGAGCCGCGCGACACCTGCCTGTTCATCTGCTTGATTTTGGCCAGCTGAGCCGCGTGACACCTGCCTGTTCATCTATCTGTGATAATCGCCAGCCGGGCCCTTTTTTTCCCTGCCTGCTCATCTGGTTGATGCCAGCTGATTGCCAGCGCGACACCTGCCTGCTCATCTGCTTGATAATCGCCAGCTGAGCCCGCGACCACCTGCCTGCTCTTCTGCTTGACTGTGGGCAGAAAAGCTGAGCCCGCGACCTGCCTGTTCATCTGTGATAATCCGGGCTGAGCCCGCCGACAAGTGACTGCTCATCTCTGACTGATTTGGCCAGCTGGCCGCGCGACACCTGCCTGCTCTTCTCCTTGACTGTGGCCAGCTGGCGCGTGACACCTGCCTGCTCATTGTGATGTCGAAAGCTGGGTCGCGCGGTACCTGCCTGCTCATCTTTTTGATAATCGCCAGCTGAGCCCGCATTGACACCTGCCTGCTTCTCTGTGAATGGCCAGCTGAGCACGTGACACCTGCCTCCTCATCTTTTTGATAATGTGGCTGAGCCAGGTGACACCTGCCTGCTCATCTTTTTCAAAAATAATGACGGCATCAGCTGAACGCGCGATATCTGCTGCTCATCTGCCCCTGATTATAGCCAGCTGAGCCCGTAGCGACACCTGCCTGCTCATCTGCATGATAATGCGCGAACTGAGCCCACCGCGTGACTGCTCATCTGCTTGATAATCGACAGCTGGTCGCGACACCTGAAGCTCATCTGGCGATAATCGAAAACTGGGCCGCGACACCTGCCTGCTCATCTGTGAGTAATGGCAGCTGGGCCCGCGACACCTGCCTGTTCATTCCTTGATGTCGAGAAACTGAACGCGTGACGCCTGCTGCTCATCTGCGGTATCTTCAGTGGGCCGCGGCGAAACCTGCCTGTTCATCTGCT
>NW_027219140.1:0-6616 GCF_027580195.1 Bos mutus
CGGGCCCCAGCCCGACTTCTCTCACCTCAGGCGCTCTGCTTCGGGGCGTGGGCCGGGGCCCAAGTCCTAGTCTTCGCCTTTCCCTTTGGGGGTTTGCACCCTGGAATAACCCCCAGGTGGGCCCTTCGGACCATCCTCGCGGATAGGGCAGCCCCACGGGGGGGAAACCGCTTTTTCCCTGTAGATACCTGCCGAGCTATCACCCCAATCTCCACTCGACCACCCTCTCCACACACTTCTCTCACACACCACTCTCACACACACCATTCTCCCTATGACCCTGCTCTCACCGTGCCTGGTGCATGAAGGCTCCTCCAGCACATCTCCCAGGACGGAACTGGAACCCTCGGTCAAGGGCCCCCGTGGCAACAGGGGGCTGGGCTCAGGCCACTCTAAAGGGGTGCAGAGAGAGGGGGGGGGGCTTAAGGGCAACATGGTGTGGAGTGCAGGAGAAGGCGGTTCCCATGGCCCCAGGCCCCCTGTAAAACATCCTAAAGGACTGGGTCATCAGACAACCAGTATAAACTCCTTAAACCCGCCACCTGGGAAGGCATCTTCAGGTGGCTTCTCCCCCTCTACACAGGCCTGGTGGGCTCTGAAAGGCAGCCCTGAACTCAAGGGCGTCCCAAAACCCCCCCAGCTGAGGAGGACTCCCCGCTGGCTGCCCCTCACTCCCCGGGGCTCGGTCCCCCCTTTGGACTCCCTCACTCCCGGCTCAGCAAGTGCCCAAACCTCCCTCCGGGCCCCCTAAACCCCAGTGGGTACGGGGGTTCATTCACCTCCCTAGAACGCCTTTTCCGACCCTTGCTGCCAGCGCTCTGCCCGGGGGGGGATGGTGGGGGTTTCCCAGGGTGTCCTGCCTCGACCCCGACAGCCAGCACCTCCCAGACCCTGGGTCTCACCCCTCTCTGCCCCCCCACCCTCGGGGTCTCCACTCGCCAGAACGCCACTTGCTCTGGCTCAGCAACCTCTGCTTCTTGGGGACCTCGGCCCCCAGGATGCGGGGGATCCTATATCCCCCCCAATCTCAGCAATTACACATTTGGGAGACAGGGTACAGTTTGGGGTCCCCCCCCAAGTTCACCTAACGTTCTCTTTTTAGCTTTATCTATGGAGTTCTCTGAGATGTGTTCTTAAAACATCAACTGTTCCTCAAGGGCTGAAAGGTCACTGTGCCCCAACTTTAATAAAATCTTCTTTCCCCCACCTTAAAGTGAAACTGGAGGGAAGACAAAGCAGTCTTTTTAAACTGAAAAAGCCCTGTGTGTCACAAAATGGTCATGTAACCTCCCCCCTCAGGGCCCCACCCCCAACCCAGGTTGACAGCCCCGGGGCATGGGAAAAAAGGGCAGGGGGGGGTTGGGCTTCCTCCGGGTGTGGGCCCCCTTCCCTCCTTAGTTCATGGTCCGAACAGCCTGGGCAAGCGGGGGGTTCTGACCAGAAACACAGCCATGGGTGAAGAAAGGACCCTGGTTCTTTTTCCCCTAATTTCAAAAAAACGCCCAAGACAATTCTGTGACTGTCATGTGGCTTCAGATGACAAAAGACCCCAAGTGTCTCCCCCAGTGACAGACCTAGCATCTTTTAGTCAGCCTCCCAAAGAGCTACAAAGCTAAAAAAGGGTTTTTAAAAGAGTTCTTAGGAAACCATCAAGATTTCAAACAAGCGGCTCAGTAGAGCTGGGCGGAGGGCCTCCTTCCCTCCTGGCATCTGCACAAGCTGACTCTGTGAAAAAAAGGAAGGGGAAAATAAGCAGAGGGCTGCTACAGCTCCCGGAGGGGTTTTACGGCTGTGGAACAAAAGTGGCGCGGGCCTGACAAGTCAGTCTGGATGTCAGAACTCCCAACACTCTGCCAAACGGCTGAAAGCTGCTATCAGTCACCTCGTGGTGCTCAGGAGGGCAGTGGGCCAGGACCTGCGAGGGGCCCCCGGGGCACAGGCTTCAGACACTGGAGCTGGAAACTCCCTGGGGGGCAGGGGGAGAATGGGGGAAGGCTGCGAGGCCTGAGCTTACAAAGTTTTCTCCCCTCCCCAGCCTCTCAAGTCCCTCAGGCCCTAAGTAGACAAGGCAGCTCTGTCCACTGGGCGTGTGTGTCAGAAGCTCTGGAGAAGAACATCACTCAGAACCTCTGGGGTTTTCAATTTATAATGTCCAACATACAACCAAAGAAGCAAAAAGGTGCGTAATGAACAACAAGACCAAGAGAAAGAGCTGAAACCAGATCCAGAGGTATCAGATATATCAGCATATCAAGTGTGCACAGAGGTATCAGATGCAAATGTCACCTGTTCAAAAATATGCTGACAAAAAGGAAAAATTTCGAGAATCAAAACAGAGCTCTCGAACTGCAATAACAGTGACTGAATTTAGAACTCAGTCTCTGGGCAACATCAAATTGGGCGTAGCTGCAAGGATCAGTGAACTGAAGGGACTGGTTGGGTAAAATATATATATAAGAAAAAAAGTATAGAATATATTGGAAGAGTCTTTGTTAAAACTTACACAATGGGTATTACTCAGCCATTAAAAAGAATACATTTGAATCAGTTCTAATGAGTGGATGAAACTGGATAAAAAACAAGTAGAGACCAACAATGAGGTAACTGTGGGGTAAATACTAATAAAAACAGTGATGTTTGCCAAAAATATTTCAGTTTAAATGTGCAGTGACAGGAGCAAACAGTCTTGTCAGGGGCAGTAAAGTCTAAGTTAGACTTGGATTAAAACACATGCTGTGTCTCGAATGTGCACAACAGCCTGACAGAGGGCACAGAACTAAAAAACACTTCATTTCTTCTAAAAAAAGGCAAGAGCAAAGAACACAGACTAGGTGGGACAAAGAAAAACCACAGCAACATGGTGTCTCACATGAATATCAACTATAAACAAACTTCTCAAACTGTTCCAGTGAAAACTAACACTATTCAGAGGTCATTTAAGATGGAGGTCTTTTTGACAGGTGAAACTAAAAAATATCCAGGCTAACACGGACAGAAAAATGATAGGGAATATCATGCAAATAGTGTCTAAAGAAAGAACATTACTAGCAATAAAAGAACATCTCATACTGATACAAGTTCAGTCTACAAAAAGATAGGATTTAAAATTGAAATTTCTATCATAACCTCAAAATATTTTTAAAAACCCAGAAATGAAAAGGGTAACAAAGTTCATAATCCCAGTGGGAGGCTTAAAAACCTCTCTGGGGGAACTGGGCTCCCCGATGCGTAGTCACCTGCAAACCATGAAATTTCCTGAAATGGGCTGGTTACAATGAGATGTCTGCAAGCCTGCAACACCCTGGATTTAAAAAACAGCATGAAAAAAACACATGAACTATTTCAAGGTTTATCATGTTGATTACACACTGAAATGATAATTTTGGGGGGGTGTTAAATAAAATATATTATAATTTCCCCCTAATTCTGCTTTTTTACATGGCTACTGGATCGTTACATGGTGACAAACCTGATCTAACTAGTACACACAGACCTGCATTCCCCTGTTTTTTATTATTTTCAAGGGCCCGACATATAACAAAGAAGATTGGGCTTTTGGGGCTGATTTTTATGACATGAATTTGAGCAAACTCTGGGAGATAGTGAAGGACAACAAGACCAACCCCAGAAAAAGAAATGCAAAACCAATACAATATTGTAAAGTAAAATATATATATATAAAGTTGTGTGTGTGTGTAAAAAAAAAAAAAGAAAGAAATGCAAAAAGGCAAAATGGTTGTCCAAGGAGGGCTTACAAATAGCTGAGAAAAGAAACAACGTGAAAGGGAAGGGAGAAAAGGAAAGATATACCCACTTGAATGCAGAGTTCCAAAGAATGGCAAGAATGAGAAAGCCTCCCTCAGTGATCAATGCAAAGAAATAGAGAAAACAATAGAATGGGAAAGAAAATTAGAGATACCAAGGGAACATTTCATGCAAAGATGGGCTCAATAAAGGACAGAAATGGTATGGACCTAACAGAAGCAGACAATATTAAGAAGAGGTGGCAACAATCAGTTCAGTTCAGTCGCTCAGTCGTGTCCGACTCTTTACACACCTTGAATTGCTACACGCCAGGCCTCCCTGTCCATCACCAACTCCTGGAGTTCACTCAGACTCACGTCCATTGAGTCAGTGATGCCATCCAGCCATCTCATCCTCTGTCGTACCCTTCTACTCCCGCCCCCAATCCCTCCCAGCATCAGAGTCTTTCCCAATGAGTCAACTCTTTGCATGAGGTGGCCAAAGTACTGGAGTTTCAGCTTTAGCATCATTCCTTCCAAAGAACACCCAGGACTCATCTCCTTTAGAATGGACTGGTTGGATCTCCTTGCAGGCCAAGGGACTCTAAAGACAATTTTGAACACCACAGTTCAAAATCATCAACTCTTCAGTGCTCAGCCTTCTTCACAGTCCAACTCTCACATCCATACAGGACCACTGGAAAAACCACCCATCTATTTGCCATGAAGTGATGGGACCACATGCCATGATCTTCATTTTCTGAATGTTGAGCTTTAAGCCAACTTTTCTCTCCTCTTTCACTTTCATCATGAGGCTTTTTAGTTCCTCTTCACTTTCTGCCATAAGGGTAGTGTCATCTGCATATCTGAGGTTATTGATATTTCTCCTGGCAATCTTGATTCCAGCTTGTGCTTCTTCCAGCCCAGCATTTCTCATGATGTACTCTGCACAGAGAAGTTAAATAAGCAGGGTGACAATATAGCAGCCTTGACATTACTCCTTTTCCTATTTGGAACCAGTCTTTCCATGTCCAGTTCTAACTGTTGCTTCCTGACCTGCATACAGGTTTCTCAAGAGGCAGATCAGGTGGTCTGGTATTCCCATCTCCTGCAGAATTTTCCACAGTTTATTGTGATCCACACAGTCAAAGGCTAAGTTTTTCTGGAGTCAATAATGCAAAGCGGATGTTTTTCTGGAACTTTCTGAACTCTCTTTTTCAATGATCCAGCGGATGTTGACAATTTTATCTCTAGTTCCTCTGCCTTTTCTAAAACCAGCTTGAACATCTAGAATTTCATGGTTCACGTATCGCTGAAGCCTGGCTTGGAGAATTTTGAGCATCACTTTACTAGCATGTGAGATGAGTGCAATTGTGCGGTAGTTTGAACATTTTTTGGCATTGCCTTTCTTTGGGATTGGAATGAAAACTGACCTTTTCCAATCCTGTGGCCACTGCTGAGTTTTCCAAATTTGCTGGTCCCATCACTTCATGGCAAATAGATGGTTAAATAATGGAAACCGTGACAGACTTTATTTTTCTGGGCTCCAAAATGACTGCAGATAGTGACGGCAGCCATGAAATAAAAGACACTTGCTCCTTGGAAGAAAAGTTATGACCAACCTAGACAGCATATTAAAAAGCAGAGACATTACCTTGGCAACAAAGGTCTGTCTAGTCAAAGCTATGGTTTTTCCAGTAGTCATGTATTAAAGTGATAGTTGGACTATAAAGAAAGCTGAGCAATGAAGAATTAATGCTTTTGAACTATGGTGTGGAGAAGACTCTTGAGAGTCCCTCGGACTGCAAGAAGATCAAACTAGTCCATCCTAAAGGAAATCAGTCCTGAATATTCATTGGAAGGACGGATGCTGAAACTGAAACTCCAACACTTTGGCCACCTGATGCAAGAACTGACTCTTTGGAAAAGACCTGATGCTGGGAAGATTGAAAAGAAGTCAATGACACTGAAATCAGAAAATCAGAATTTTTTAAAAAATCACTGGCTTAAGAGCTGGTTCTTTGAAAACTTTAGTACAATTGATAAGGTTCTAGTACAAATGATTTAAAGCGACAGAGAAACACAACAACCAATATCAAGAATGAAAAAGAGGTATCATAGAGCCGTGCAGGCATTAAAAATATAATGAGAAGGACCTGGTGGCCCAGTGGTTGAATCTGCCTGCCAATGCAGGGGACATGGGTTAAATCCATGGTCAGGAAATTCCCTCATGCTTCAGAGTGACATGCCCACTTGTACCTGCTACTGACCCACACTTCTCACAGCCCGGAAACCGCAACAAGAAGCCACCACAATAAAAAGCCTAAAACAAAAGAAGTAGCCCCACACTCTGCAACTAGGGAAAGACTGCACAGCAATGAAAACCCAGCACAACCAAAACTAACTTTCCACTTTCCAATAAAAATGTTAAAATACCTATTAATGTACAAACAACTCTGCATATAAACCAGACAATTTAGATGAAGTAGGCCAATTCCTCAGATTGCCAAAAACTCACCCAGATGGAGAGCTGATAATATGAACAGTCCTGTAACGATTCAACAAATTGAGTTTGTAGTTTAAAATCTCCTGAACAAAGATGTTCCAGGCCTATGATGCTCATTGGTAAATCTAACAATTTAAAGGGATGCAATTCTACACAATCTCTTCAGAAAACAGCAGAACTAATCCAAACAAATTCTGTGAGTCAGTTACTTAATATTCAGTTCAGTTTAGTTGCTCAGTCGTGTCAACTCTTTGAGACCCCGTGGATTACAGCAAGCCCGGGTATCTGTCCATCAACACAACTCCCAGAGTTTACTCAAACTCATGTCCATTGAGTTGCTGATGCCATCAACAGTCTCATCCTCTGG
>NW_027219141.1:0-11039 GCF_027580195.1 Bos mutus
ATGGCTATCATGCACTGATCACTTGGCTGGTCATACACTGATCACGTGCCTGGTCATGCACAGATTACATGACTGATCATGCACTGATCACGTGACTGATCATACACTGATCACCTGGCTATCATGCACTACTCACGTGGCTGATCATGCAATGATCATGTAGCTACCATGTACCGGTCACGTGACTGATCATACACCCATCAGGTGACTGATCATGCACTGATCACGTGGCTATCATGCACTGTTCACGTGGCTGATCATGCACTGATCACCTGCCTGGTCATGCACAGATCACGTGACTGATCATGCACTGATCACGTGGCTGATCATGCACTGATCACGTGGCTATCATGCACTGATCACGTGGCTATCATGCACTGATCACGTGGCTGATCATGCACTGATCACGTGGCTGATCATGCACTGATCACGTGGCTATCATGCACTGATCACGTGGCTGATCATGCACTGATCACGTGGCTGATCATCACTGATCACATGACTGATCGATCATCATGCACTGATCAGCTACCATCATGCACTGGTCACGTGACTGATCATGCACTGATCACGTAGCTGATCATGCACTGATCACGTGACTGATCATGCACTGATCACGTGGCTGATCATGCACTGATCACATGGCTGATCATGCACTGATCACGTGGCTATCATGCACTGCTCACGTGGCTGATCATGCAATGATCACGCAGCTATCATGTACTGATCACATGACTGATCATGCACTGATCACGTAACTGATCATGCACTGATCACGTGGCTGATCATGCACTGATCACGTGGCTGGTCATGCACTGATCACGTGGCTGGATCATGCACTGATCACATGACTGATCATGCACTGATCACGTGACTGATCATGCACTGATCACATGGCTGATCATGCACTGATCACGTGGCTATCATGCACTGATCACGTGACTGATCATGCACTGATCACGTGGATGATCATGCACTGATCACGTGGCTGATCATGCACTGATCACGTGGCTGATCATGCACTGATCACGTGGCTGATCTGCACTCACGTGCACTGATCACGTGGCTGATCATGCACTGATCACGTGCTGATCATGCACTGATCACACAGCTGATCATGCACTGATCACGTGACTGATCATGCACTGATCACGTGGCTGATCATGCACTGATCACGTGGCTGATCATGCACTGATCACGTGGCTGATCATGCACTGATCACGTGACTGATCATGCACTGATCACGTGACTGATCATGCACTGATCACGTGGCTGATCATGCACTGATCACGTGGCTGATCATGCACTGATCACGTGCCTATCATGTACTGTCACGTCACGTGACTGATCATGCACTGATCATGGCACTGATCACGTGACTGATCACTGATCGCACTGATCACGATGGCTGATCATGCACTGATCACGTGGCTGATCATGCACTGATCACGTGGCTGATCATCATGCAATGATCATCGTGGCTATCATGCACTGATCACGTGGTCTGATCATGACTGATCGTGTCACACCCGTGTGACTGATCATGCACTGATCACGTGGCTGATCATGCACTGATCACGTGGCTGATCATGCACTGATCACGATGGCTGATCATGCACTGATCACGTGGCTGATCATGCACTGATCACGTGGCTGATCATGCACTGATCACGTGGCTGATCATGCACTGATCACGTGGATCATGATCATGCGTGGATGATCATGCACTGATCACGTGGCTGATCACGTGGCTGATCATGTGATCACGCTGGATGATGTGCAGTGATCACGTGGCTCATCATGCACTGATCACGTGGCTGATCATGCACTGATCACGTGGCTGATCATGCAGTGATCACGTGGCTGATCATATACTGATCACGTGACTGATCATGCACTGATCACTTGACTGATCATGCACTGATCACCTGGCTTATCATGCGTTGATCATGTGACTGATCATGTGCTGATCGCGTTTGATCATCACACACTGATAATTTGCCTCTGGAGGCAATGAACATAGAGCTGAGTAGGGAGAATCAATCAATCAGTCAGGCTATAATCATGGAACTCAGCTGTGAGGAATCATGCTGCTCAGCTGGCAATAATCAAGTAGATGAGCAGGTGGGAATTATGCAGCACAGGTGACAATTGTCAAGGAGATGAGATGACAGGCAGGAATTGTGCAGCTCAGCTGGCAATTGTCAAGCAGATGAGCAGACAGTCATCACGCAGCTCAGCAGGCCTGATCACGTGATTGAGCATGCACTGTTCACGTGGCTGATCACACACTGATCACGTGATTGATCATGCACTGATCACTTGGATATCATGCAGTGATCACGTGGCTGATCATACACTGTTCACGTGTCTGATCATGAACTGATCACGTGGTGATCATACACTGTTCACTTGTCTGGTCATGTACTGATCACGTGGCTGATCATGCACTAATCACGTGGCTATCATACACTGATCATGTGGCTATCATGCACTACTCATGTGGCTGATCATGCAATGATCATGTAGCTACCATGTACCGGTCACGTGACTGATCATACACCCATCAAGTGAGTGATCATGCACTGATCACATGGCTATCATGCACTGTTCACGTGGCTGATCATACACTGATCACCTGCCTGGTCATGCACAGATCACGTGACTAATCATGAACTGATCACGTATCTATCATGCACTGATCACCTGGCTGATCATGCACTGATCACGTGGCTATCATGCAATGATCACATGGCTATCATGCACTGATCACGTGGCTGATCATGCACTGATACCGTGGCTATCATGCACGGATCACGTGGCTGATCATACACTGATCACATGCCTAGTCATGCACAGATCACGTGACTACTCATGAAGTATTCACGTGGCTATCATGCACTGATCACCTGGATATCATGCACTGATCACGTGGCTGATCATACACGTATCACGTGACTGATCATGCACTGATCACGTGGGTATAATGCACTGATCACGTGGCAGATCATACACTGTTCTCGTGCCTGGTCATACACAGATCACGTGACTAATCATGAACTGTACACGTGGCTATAATTCACTGATCACGTGGATATCATGCACTGATTACGTGCCTGTCATGCACAGATCACGTGATTAATCATGAACTGATCACGTAGGTATCATGCACTGATCACGTGGCTGATCATACACTGTTCACGTGGCTGATCATACACTGCTCACGTAGCTGATCATGCTCTGATCACCGGTCTATCATGCAGTGCTCACGTGGCTGATCCTGCAATGATCACGTAGCTAACACGTAATGGTTACGTGACTGATGATGCAATGGTAACGTAATTGATCATGCACGGATCACGTGACTGATCATACCTGATCACGTGACTGATCATGCACTGATCAGGTGGCTATCATGCACTGCTTACGTGACTGATCATACAATGATCACATAGCTACCATGTACTGGTCACGTGACTGATCATGCACTGATCACGTAATTGATCATGCACTGTTCACGTGACTGATCATGCACTGATCACGTGGCTATCATGCACTGATCACGTGGCTGATCATACACTGATCACGTGCCTGGTAATGCACAGATCACGTGACTACTCATGAATTGATCACGTGGCTATCATGCACTGATCACGTGGCTGATCATGCAATGATCACGTAGCTACCATGTACTGGTCACGTGACTGATCATGCACTGATCACGTGGCTGAACCTGCCCTGATCACGTGACTAATCATGCACTGATCACGTGGCTGATCATGCACTGACCACGTGGATATCATGCACTGCTCACGTGGCTGAACATGCAATGATCATGCAGCTACCATGTACTGGTCACATGACTGATCATGCACTGATCACGTAATTGATCATGCACTGATCACGTGGCTGATCATGCACTGATCACGTGGCTATCATGCACTGCTCACGTGGCTGAACATGCAATGATCATGCAGCTACCATGTACTGGTCACATGACTGATCATGCACTGATCACGTAATTGATCATGCACTGATCACGCGGCTGATCATGCACTGATCACATGACTGATCATGCAATAATCACGCAGCTACCATATACTGGTCACGTGACTGATCATGCACTGATAACCTAATTGATCATTCACTGATCACGTGGCTGATCATGCAATGATCACGCAGCTATCATGTACTGGTCACGTGACTGATCATGCACTGATGACCTAATTGATCATGCACTGATCATGTGGCTGATCATGCACTGATCACGTGACTGATCATGCACTGATCATGTGGCTATCATGCACTGATCACTTGGCTGGTCATACACTGATCACGCAGCTACCATGTACTGGTCACGTGACTGATCATGCACTGATGACATAATTGATCATGCACTGATCATGTGGCTGATCATGCACTGATCACGTGATTAATCATGCACTGGTCACGTGACTGATCATGCACTGATCACGTGACTGATCATGCACTGATCACGTAGCAACCATGTACTGGTCACGTGACTGATCATGCACTGATCACGTAATTAATCCTGCATTGATCGCGTGACTCATCATGCACTGATCACGTGGCGGTTAACACACGTATCACGTGACTGATCATGCACTGATCACATGGCTATCATGCACTGATCACGTGGCTATCAGGCACTGATCACGTGGATATCATGCACTGATCACGTGGCTGATCACACACGTGTCACGTGGCTGATCATGCAGTGATCACATGGCTATCATGCACTGATCACGTGGCTATCATGCACTGCTAACGTGCCTGATCATGCAATGATAACACAGCTACCATATACTGGTCACGTGACTGATCATGCACTGATGACGTAATTGATCATGCACTGATCATGTGGCTGATCATGCACTGATCACGTGGCTGATCATACACCGATAACGTGACTGATCATGCACTGATCACGTGACTGATCATGCACTGATCACATGGCTATCATGCACTGATCACTTGGCTGGTCATACACTGATCACGTGCCTGGTCATGCACAGATTACATGACTGATCATGCACTGATCACGTGACTGATCATACACTGATCACCTGGCTATCATGCACTACTCACGTGGCGGATCATGCAATGATCATGTAGCTACCATGTACCGGTCACGTGACTGATCATACACCCATCATGTGACTGATCATGCACTGATCACGTGGCTATCATGCACTGTTCACGTGGCTGATCATCTACTGATCACCTGCCTGGTCATGCAGAGATCACGTGACTAATCATGCACTGATCACGTGGCTGTCATGCACTGATCACGTGGCTATCATGCACTGATCACGTGGATATCATGCACTGATCACGTGGCTGATCATGCACTGATCACGTGACTGATCATGCACTGATCACGTGGCTATCATGCACTGATGATATGCACTGATCATGCACTGATCACGTGATCATGCACTGATCACGTGGCTGATCATGCACTGATCACGTGAGCTGATCATGCACTGATCACGTGACTGATCATGCACTGATCACGTGGCTGATCATGCACTGATCTGATCATGCACTGATCACGTGCCTGATCATGCACTGATCACGTGACTGATCATGCACTGATCACGTGGCTGATCATGCACTGATCACGTGGCTGATCATGCACTGATCACATGACTGATCTATCATGCACTGATCACGTGACTGATCATGCACTGATCACGTGGCTGATCATGCACTGATCACGTGGCTGATCATGCACTGATCACGTGGCTGATCATGCACTGATCACGCACTGATCATGCACTGATCACGTGACTGATCATGCACTGATCACGTGGCTGATCATGCACTGATCACGTGGCTGATCATGCACTGATCACGTGGCTGGTCATCTGATGCGTGCTGATCATCACTGTGGCTGATCATGCACTGATCACGTGACTGATCATGCACTGATCACGTGGCTGATCATGCACTGATCACGTGGCTGATCATGCACTGATCACGTGGCTATCATGTACTGATCACGTGACTGATCATGCACTGATCACGTGGCTGATCATGCACTGATCACGTGGCTGATCATGCACTGATCACGTGACTGATCATGCACTGATCACGTGGCTGATCATGCACTGATCACGTGACTGATCATGCACTGATCACGTGGCTGATCATGCACTGATCACGTGACTGATCATGCACTGATCACGTGACTGATCATGCACTGATCACGTGACTGATCATGCACTGATCACGTGGCTGATCATGCACTGATCACGTGGCTGATCATGCACTGATCACGTGGCTGATCATGCACTGATCACGAGCTGATCATCACTGATCACGTGACTGATCATGCACTGATCACGTGACTGATCATGCACTGATCACGTGGCTGATCATGCACTGATCACGTGGCTGATCATGCACTGATCACGTGGCTGATCATGCACTGATCACGTGGCTGATCATGCACTGATCACGTGGCTGATCATGCACTGATCACGTGACTGATCATGCACTGATCACGTGGCTGATCATGCACTGATCACGTGGCTGATCATGCACTGATCACGTGGCTGATCATGCACTGATCACATGGCTGATCATGATCACTGATCACGTGACTGATCATGCACTGATCACGTGACTGATCATGCACTGATCACGTGGCTGATCATGCACTGATCACGCTGATCATGATCACTGATCACGTGACTGATCATGCACTGATCACGTGACTGATCATCATGCACTGATCACGTGGCTGATCATGCACTGATCACGTGGCTGATCATGCACTGATCACGTGACTGATCACACTGATCACGTGGCTGATCATGCACTGATCACGTGGCTGATCATGCACTGATCACGTGGCTGATCATGCACTGATCACGTGGCTGATCATGCACTGATCACGTGGCTGATCATGCACTGATCACGTGGCTGATCATGCACTGATCACGTGGCTGATCATGCACTGATCACGTGGCTGATCATGCACTGATCACGTGACTGATCATGCACTGATCACGTGGCTGATCATGCACTGATCACGTGGCTGATCATGCACTGATCACGCGTGGCTGATCATGCACTGATCACGTGAGCTGATCATGCACTGATCATCATGCACTGATCACGCTGATCATGCACTGATCACGTGGCTGATCATGCTGATCACGTGGCTGATCATGCACTGATCACGTGGCTGATCATGCACTGATCACGTGGCTGATCATGGCTGCATGCACTGATCATGTGGCTGGTCATACACTGATCACGTGCTGATCATGCACAGATCACGTGACTGATCATGCACTGATCACGTGGCTGATCATGCACTGATCACGTGGCTGATCATGCACTGATCACGTGGCTGATCATGCACTGATCACGTGCTGACTGATCACGTCACTGATCGTGACTGATCATACTGATCATGCACTGATCACGTGGCTGATCATGCACTGATCACGTGGCTATCATGCACTGATCACGTGGCTGATCATGCACTGATCACGTGGCTGATCATGCACTGATCACGTGGACTGATCATGCACTGATCACGTGGCTGATCATGCACTGATCACGTGGCTGATCATGCACTGATCACGTGGCTGATCATGCACTGATCACGTGGCTGATCATGCACTGATCACGTGGCTGATCATGCACTGATCACGTGGCTGATCATGCACTGCACTGATGCACTGATCGACGTGGCTGATCATGCACTGATCACGTGACTGATCATGCACTGATCACGTGACTGATCATGCACTGATCACGTGGCTGATCATGCACTGATCACGTGGCTGATCATACACTGATCACGTGCCTGGTCATGCACTGATCACGTGACTGATCATGCACTGATCACGTGACTGATCATCACTGATCACGTGGCTATCATGCACTGATCACGTGGCTGATCATGCACTGATCACGTGGCTATCATGCACTGATCACGTGGCTGATCATGCACTGATCACGTGGCTGATCATGCACTGATCACGTGGCTGATCATGCACTGATCACGTGGCTGATCATGCACTGATCACGTGGCTGATCATGCACTGATCACGTGGCTGATCATGCACTGATCACGTGGCTGATCATGCACTGATCACGTGGCTATCATGCACTGATCACGTGGCTGATCATGCACTGATCACGTGGCTGATCATGCACTGATCACGTGACTGATCATGCACTGATCACGTGGCTGATCATGCACTGATCACGTGGCTGATCATGCACTGATCACGTGGCTGATCATGCACTGATCACGTGGACTGATCATGCACTGATCACGTGGCTGATCATGCACTGATCACGTGGCTGATCATGCACTGATCACGTGGCTGATCATGCACTGATCACGTGGCTGATCATGCACTGATCACGTGGCTGATCATGCACTGATCACGTGGCTGATCATGCACTGATCACGTGACTGATCATGCACTGATCACGTGACTGATCATGCACTGATCACGTGGCTGATCATGCACTGATCATGCTGATCATGCACTGATCACGTGGCTGATCATGCACTGATCACGTGGCTGATCATGCACTGATCACGTGGCTGATCATGCACTGATCACGTGGCTGATCATGCACTGATCACGTGGCTGATCATGCACTGATCACGTGACTGATCATGCACTGATCACGTGGCTGATCATGCACTGATCACGTGGCTGATCATGCACTGATCACGTGGCTATCATGCACTGATCACGTGGCTGATCATGCACTGATCACGTGACTGATCATGCACTGATCACGTGACTGATCATGCACTGATCACGTGGCTGATCATGCACTGATCACCTGGCTGATCATGCACTGATCACGTGGCTGATCATGCACTGATCACGTGTACTGATCATGTACGGTCACGTGTACTGATCATACACTGATCAGGTGACTGATCATGCACTGATCACGTGGCTATCATGCACTGTTCACGTGGCTGATCATCCACTGATCACGTGCCTAGTCATGCACTGATCACGTGACTGATCATGCACTGATGATCATCATGCACTGATCATGGCTGATCACTGATCACCTGGCTCATCATGCACTGATCACGTGGCTGATCATGCACTGATCACGTGAGCTGATCATGTACTGATCACGTGACTGATCATGCACTGATCACGTGGCTGATCATGCACTGATCACGTGGCTGATCATGCACTGATCACGTGACTGATCATGCACTGATCACGTGACTGATCATGCACTGATCACGTGGCACTGCTCACGTGGCTGATCATGCAATGATCACGCAGCTATCATGTACTAGTCACGTGACTGTTCATGCACTGATCACGTAATTGATCCTGCACTGATCACGTGTCTCATCATGCACTGATCACGTGGCTGATCATGCGTGCACACACCGTGATCACGTGACTGATCATGCACAGATCACGTGACTAATCATGAAGTGATCACGTGGCTATCCTGCACTGATCCGTGGATATCATGCACTGATCACGTGGCTGATCACACACGATACGTGACTGATCATGCACTGATCACGTGGCTATCATGCACTGATCACGTGGCTCTCATGCACTGATCACGTGGCTGATCATGCAATGATCACGTAGCTACCATGTATCGGTCACGTGACTGATCATGCACACCCATCAGGTGACTGATCATGCACTGTTCACGTGGCTGATCATCCACTGTTCACCTGCCTTGTCATGCACAGATCACGTGACTAATCATGAACTGATCACGTATCTATCATGCACTGATCACCTGGCTCATCATGCACTGATCACGTGGCTATCATGCAATGATCACGGGGCTATCATGCACTGATCACGTGGCTGATCATGCACTGATACCGTGACTGAGCATGAACTGATCACATGACTATCATGTAATGATCACGTGACTTAATGGCGCTGATCATGTGACTCATCATGGGCTGATCATGTTTGATATCATACACTGATCATGTGCCTCTGGAGGCAATAAACATAGAGCTGAGTAGGCATGAATCAAACAGTCAGCAGGCAATAATCATGGAACTCAGCTGTGAGGAATCATGCTGCTCAGCTGGCAATAATCAAGCAGCTGAGCAGGCAGCAATTATGCAGCACAGCTGGCAATTGTCAAGCAGATGACAGGCAGGAATCGTGCAGCTCAGCTGGCAATTGTCAAGCAGATGAGCAGACAGTAATCACGCAGCTCAGCAGGCCCTGATCACGTGATTGAGCATGCACTGTTCACGTGGCTGATCACACACTGATCACGTGATTGATCATGCACTGATCACTTGGATATCATGCAGTGATCACGTGGCTGATCATACACTGTTCACGTGTCTGATCATGAACTGATCACGTGGTGATCATACACTGTTCACTTGTCTGGTCATGTACTGATCACGTGGCTGATCATACACTGATCATGTGGCTATCATGCACTACTCATGTGGCTGATCATGCAATGATCATGTAGCTACCATGTACCGGTCACGTGACTGATCATACACCCATCAAGTGAGTGATCATGCACTGATCACATGGCTATCGTGCACTGTTCACGTGGCTGATCATACACTGATCACCTGCCTGGTCATGCACAGATCACGTGACTAATCATGAACTGATCACGTATCTATCATGCACTGATCACCTGGCTGATCATGCACTGATCACGTGGCTATCATGCAATGATCACATGGCTATCATGCACTGATCACGTGGCTGATCATGCACTGATACCGTGGCTATCATGCACGGATCACGTGGCTGATCATACACTGATCACATGCCTAGTCATGCACAGATCACGTGACTACTCATGAAGTATTCACGTGGCTATCATGCACTGATCACCTGGATATCATGCACTGATCACGTGGCTGATCATACACGTATCACGTGACTGATCATGCACTGATCACGTGGGTATAATGCACTGATCACGTGGCAGATCATACACTGTTCTCGTGCCTGGTCATACACAGATCACGTGACTAATCATGAACTGTA
>NW_027219142.1:0-7637 GCF_027580195.1 Bos mutus
TGCATTGATCACTTGGCTATCATGCACTGATCACGTGGTTGATCATACACTGATGACGTGACTGCACATGCACTGATCACATGGCTATCATGCACTGATCACATGGCAATCATGCACTGATCACGTGTCTTATTATACACTGATCACGTGACTGATCATGCACTGATCACGTGGCTGATCATGCACTGATCACGTGGTGATCTTGCACTGATCACGTGTCTGATCATCCAGTGATCACGTGGCTTATCATGCACTAATCACGTTGTGGAACATGCAATGATCACTTGGCTGATCATACACTGATCACGTGGCTGATCATGCACGGATCACGTGGCTGATCATACACTGATCACATGACACATCATGCACTGATCATGTGCCTGATCATGCACTGATCACGTGGCTGATCATGCACTGCTCATCTGACTGTGCATGCACTGATCACGTAGCTATCATGCATTGATCACTTCTCTATCATGCACTGAACACATGGCTGATCGTACACTGATCACGTGAGTGCACATGCACTGATCACTTGGCTGATCATACAGTGATCACGTGGCTGATCATGCACTGATTACGTGGCTGATCATGCACTGACCACGTAGCTATCATGCACTGATCACATGGCTATCATGCACTGATCCCATGGCTGATCACGCACTGATCACGTGGCTATCATTCACTGATCACGTGTCTATCATGCACTGATACGTGGCTAATCATACAATGATCACGTGACTGTGCATGCACTAATCACGTGACTGCACATGCACTGATGACGTAATTGTAGGCAATGATCTCGTGACTGATCATGCACTGATCACGTGGCTGATCATTCAGTGATCACGAAGCTGATCATACACTGATCACGTGACTGTGCATGCACTGATCACATGGGTGATCATGCACTGATCACTTGGCTGATCATACACTGATCACGTGACTGATCATGCACTGATCCCATGGCTTATCATGCACTGATCACATGATTGATCATGCAGTGGTCACGTGGCTATCATGCACTGATCACGTGGCTGACCATGCTTTGATCACGTGACTGATTATGCACTGATTGTGTAGCTGTCATGCACTGATCACATGACTGCGCATGCCATGAACACGTGACTCATCATGCAATGATCACGTGGATATCATGCACTGATCACGTGGCTAATCATACATGGATCACGTAACTAATCATGCAATGATCATGAAGCTGATCGTACACTGATCATGTGACTGTGCATGCACTGATCACGTGGCTGATCATGCACTGATCACCTGGCTGATCATACACTGATCACGTGGCTGATAATGCACTAATCACGTTGCGTATCATGCAGTCATCACGTGGCTGATCATGCACTGATCACGTGGCTGATCATGCACTAATCACGTGGCTAATCATACATTGATCACGTAACTGATCATGCACTGATCACGTGGCTAATCATGCACTGATCACGTGGGCTGCATCATGCACTGATCACGTGGCTGATCATGCACTGATCACGTGGCTGATCATGCACTGATCACGTGGCTGATCATGCACTGATCACGTGACTGATCATGCACTGATCACGTGACTGATCATGCACTGATCACGTGGCTGATCATGCACTGATCACGTGACTGATCTGATCATGATCATGCACTGATCACGTGGCTGATCATGCACTGATCACGTGGCTGATCATGCACTGATCACGTGGCTGATCATGCACTGATCACGTGGCTGATCATGCACTGATCACGTGGCTGATCATGCACTGATCATGCACTGATCATGCACTGATCACGTGACTGATCATGCACTGATCATGTTCATCATGCACTGATCACGTGCTGATCATGCACTGATCACGTGGCTGATCATGCACTGATCACGTGGCTGATCATGCACTGATCACGTGACTGATCATGCACTGATCACGTGCTGATCATGCACTGATCACGTGGCTGATCATGCACTGATCACGTGGCTGATCATGCACTGATCACGTGACTGATCATGCACTGATCACGTGGCTGATCATGCACTGATCACGTGGCTGATCATGCACTGATCACGTGGCTGATCATGCACTGATCACGTGACTGATCATGCACTGATCACGTGGCTGATCATGCACTGATCACGTGGCTGATCATGCACTGATCACGTGGCTGATCATGCACTGATCACGTGGCTGATCATGCACTGATCACGTGGCTGATCATGCACTGATCGTGGCTGATCATGCACTGATCACGTGGCTGATGATCATGCACTGATCACGTGACTGATCATGCACTGATCCCATGGCTTATCATGCACTGATCACGTGATTGATCATGCGTGGTGATCACGTGGCTGATGATCATGCACTGATCACGTGGCTGATCATACACTGATCACGTGACTGATCATGCACTGATCACGTGGCTGATCATGCACTGATCACGTGGCTGATCATGCACTGATCACGTGGATGATCATGCACTGATCACGTGGCTGATCATACACTGATCACGTGGCTGATCATGCAGTAATCACGTTGCTTATCATGCACTGATCAGGTGGCTATCATGCACTGATTTCGTGGCTGATCATGCACTGATCACGTGTCTGATCATGCACTGATCACGTGGCTGATCATGCACTGATCACGTGGCTGATCATGCACTGATCACGTGGCTGATCATGCACTGATCACGTGGCTGATCATGCACTGATCACGTGGCTGATCATGCACTGATCACGTGACTGATCATGCACTGATCACGTGACTGATCATGCACTGATCACGTGGCTGATCATGCACTGATCACGTGGCTGATCATGCACTGATCTGATCATGCACTGATCACGTGGCTGATCATGCACTGATCACGTGACTGATCATGCACTGATCACGTGGCTGATCATGCACTGATCACGTGGCTGATCATGCACTGATCACGTGACTGATCATGCACTGATCACGTGCTATCATGCACTGATCACGTGGCTGATCATGCACTGATCACATGACTGATGATCACTGATCATCATGCTGATGCACTGATCATGCACTGATCACGTGGCTGATCATGCACTGATCACGTGGCTGATCATGCACTGATCACGTGGCTGATCATGCACTGATCGTGAACTGATCATGCACTGATCACGTGCTGATCATGCACTGATCACGTGGCTGATCATGCACTGATCACGTGGCTGATCATGCACTGATCACGTGGCTGATCATGCACTGATCACGTGGCTGATCATGCACTGATCACACTGATCATGCACTGATCGTGGCTGATCATGCACTGATCACGTGGCTGATCATGCACTGATCACGTGGCTGATCATGCACTGATCACGTGGCTGATCATGCACTGATCACGTGGCTGATCATGCACTGATCACGTGGCTGATCATGCACTGATCACGTGGCTGATCATGCACTGATCACGTGGCTGATCATGCACTGATCACGTGGCTGATCATGCACTGATCACGTGGCTGATCATGCACTGATCACGTGGCTGATCATGCACTGATCACGTGACTGATCATACACTGATCGTGTGATCATCACGTGATCACGTGACTGATCATGCACTGATCACGTGGCTGATCATGCACTGATCACATGCCTGATCATGCACTGATCACGTGGCTGATCATGCACTGATCACGTGGCTGATCATGCACTGATCACGTGGCTGATCATGCACTGATCACGTGACTGATCATGCACTGATCACGTGGCTGATCATGCACTGATCACGCGTGGCTGATCATGCACTGATCACGTGACTGATCATGCACTGATCACGTGGCTGATCATGCACTGATCACGTGGCTGATCATGCACTGATCACGTGGCTGATCATGCACTGATCACGTGACTGATCATGCACTGATCACGTGGCTGATCATGCACTGATCACGTGGCTGATCATGCACTGATCACGTGGCTGATCATGCACTGATCACGTGGCTGATCATGCACTGATCACGTGGCTGATCATGCACTGATGTCTGATCATGCACTGATCACGTGGCTGATCATGCACTGATCACGTGGACTGATCATGCACTGTGACATGCGGCTGATCATGCACTGATCACGTGGCTGATCATGCACTGATCACGTGGCTGATCATGCACTGATCACGTGAACTGATCATGCACTGATCACGTGGCTGATCATGCACTGATCACGTGGCTGATCATGCACTGATCACGTGACTGATCATGCACTGATCACGTGACTGATCATGCACTGATCACGTGGCTGATCATGCACTGATCACGTGGCTGATCATGCACTGATCACGTGGCTGATCATGCACTGATCACGTGGCTGATCATGCACTGATCACGTGGCTGATCATGCACTGATCACGTGGCTGATCATGCACTGATCACGTGGCTGATCATGCACTGATCACGTGGACTGATCATGCACTGATCACGTGGCTGATCATGCACTGATCACGTGGCTGATCATGCACTGATCACGTGGCTGATCATACACTGATCACGTGACTGATCATGCACTGATCACGTGCTGATCATGCACTGATCACGTGGCTGATCATGCACTGATCACGTGGCTGATCATGCACTGATCACGTGGCTGATCATGCACTGATCACATGGCTGATCATACACTGATCACGTGACTGATCATGCACTGATAACGTGGCTGATCATGCACTGATCACGTGGCTGATCATGCACTGATCACGTGGCTGATCATGCACTGATCACGTGGCTGATCATGCACTGATCACGTGACTGATCATGCACTGATCACGTGGCTGATCATGCACTGATCACGTGGCTGATCATGCACTGATCACGTGACTGATCATGCACTGATCACGTGACTGATCATGCACTGATCACGTGGCTGATCATGCACTGATCACGTGGCTGATCATGCACTGATCACGTGGCTGATCATGCACTGATCACGTGACTGATCATGCACTGATCACGTGGCTGATCATGCACTGATCACGTGGCTGATCATGCACTGATCACGTGGCTGATCATGCACTGATCACGTGGCTGATCATGCACTGATCACGTGGCTGATCATGCACTGATCACGTGGCTGATCATGCACTGATCACGTGACTGATCATGCACTGATCACGTGGCTGATCATGCACTGATCACGTGGCTGATCATGCACTGATCACGTGGCTGATCATGCACTGATCACGTGACTGATCATGCACTGATCACGTGGCTGATCATGCACTGATCACGTGCTGATCATGCACTGATCACGTGGCTGATCATGCACTGATCACGTGAACTGATCATGCACTGATCACGTGGCTGATCATACACTGATCACGTGGCTGATCATGCACTGATCACGTGGCTGATCATGCACTGATCACGTGGCTGATCATGCACTGATCACGTGGCTGATCATGCACTGATCACGTGGCTGATCATGCACTGATCACGTGGCTGATCATGCACTGATCACGTGGCTGATCATGCACTGATCACGTGACTGATCATGCACTGATCACGTGCCTGATCATGCACTGATCACGTGGCTGATCATGCACTGATCGTGGCTGATCATGCACTGATCACGTGGCTGATCATGCACTGATCACGTGGCTGATCATGCACTGATCACGTGGCTGATCATGCACTGATCACGTGGCTGATCATGCACTGATCACGTGGCTGATCATGCACTGATCACGTGGCTGATCATGCACTGATCACGTGGCTGATCATGCACTGATGATCGTGGCTGATCATGCACTGATCACGTGGCTGATCATGCACTGATCACGTGGCTGATCATGCACTGATCACGTGGCTGATCATGCACTGATCACGTGGCTGATCATGCACTGATCACGTGGCTGATCATGCACTGATCACGTGGCTGATCATGCACTGATCACGTGGCTGATCATGCACTGATCACGTGGCTGATCATGCACTGATCACGTGGCTGATCATGCACTGATCACGTGGCTGATCATACACTGATCACGTGGCTGATCATGCACTGATCACGTGGCTGATCATGCACTGATCACGTGGCTGATCATGCACTGATCACGTGGCTGATCATGCACTGATCACGTGGCTGATCATGCACTGATCACGTGGCTGATCATGCACTGATCACGTGGCTGATCATGCACTGATCACGTGGCTATCATGCACTGATCACGTGGCTATCATGCACTGATCACGTGGCTGATCATGCACTGATCACGTGGCTGATCATGCACTGATCACGTGACTGATCATGCACTGATCACGTGGCTGATCATGCACTGATCACGTGGCTGATCATGCACTGATCACGTGGCTGATCATGCACTGATCACGTGTGGCTGATCATGCACTGATCACGTGACTGATCATGCACTGATCACGTGGCTGATCATGCACTGATCACGTGGCTGATCATGCACTGATCACGTGGCTGATCATGCACTGATCACGTGGCTATCATGCACTGATCACGTGGCTGATCATGCACTGATCACGTTTCTGATCATGCACTGATCGTGTAACTGATCATGCACTGATCACGTGGCTGATCATGCACTGATCACGTGACTGATCATACACTGATCACGTGGCTGATCATGCACTGATGTGGCTGATCATGCACTGATCCGTGGCTGATCATGCACTAATCACGTGGCTGATCATGCACTGATCACGTGGCTGATCATGCACTGATCACGTGGCTAATCATGCATTGATCACGTGGCTAATCATGACTGATCACGTGCTGATCATCACTGATCACGTGGCTGATCATGCACTGATCACGTGGCTGATCATGCACTGATCACGTGGCTGATCATGCACTGATCACGTGGCTGTGGCTGATCATGCACTGATCACGTGGCTGATCATGCACTAATCACGGTCTAATCATGCACTGATCACGTGGCTGATCATGCACTAATCACGTTGCTGATCATGCACTGATCACGTGGCTGATCATGCACTGATCACGTGGCTGATCATGCACTGATCACGTGACTGATCATGCACTGATCACGTGGCTGATCATGCACTGATCACGTGGCTGATCATGCACTGATCACGTGACTATCATGCACTGATCACGTGGCTATCATCATGCACTGATGCACGTGGCTGATCATGCACTGATCATGGCTGATCGTGCACTGATCCTGCAATGATCACGTGACTGATTTTGAACTGATTGTGTAGCTATCATGCACTGATCACATGACTTCGCATGCCATGATCACATGATTGATCATGCACTGATCAGGTGGCTATCAGGCACTGATCACTTGGCTAATCATACATTGATCCCGTAACTAATCATGCACTCATCAATTGGCAATCTTGCACTGATCACGTGGCTGATCATGTACTGATCACGTGGTGATCATGCACTGATCACATGGCTGAACATACACTGATCACGTGGCTGATCATGCACTAATGACGTTGCGGATCATGCACTGATCACGTGGCTGATCATACACTGATCACGTGGCTGATCATGCACGGATCACGCGGCTGATCATACACTGATCACATGACAGATCATGCACTGATCACGTGCCTAATCATACATTGAACACGTGACTTATCATGCACTGATCATGAA
>NW_027219143.1:0-9337 GCF_027580195.1 Bos mutus
CCAAAAGATATAACAGTAACAAATAACACACCCATCACCTACATATGTTAAGCACCTAACACACCCATCACCTACATATGTTAAGCACCTGAAACATGTATAATATCATATATGAAACGAGTCGCCAGTACAGGTTCGATGCACGATACTGGATGCTTGGGGCTGGTGCACTGGGAAGACCCAGAGGGATGGTACGGGAGGGAGGAGGGAGGAGGGTTCAGGACAGGGAACACGTGTATACCTGTGGCGGATTCATGTTGATATATGGCGAAAGCAATGCAATATTGTAAAGTTAAAAAATTTAATTTAATTTAATTTAAAAAATATAAATAAATAAATACTAATAGATATGAAGAAAGAGAATAGAATGGAAAAGGTGAAAACCATGACAGATTTTATTTTCTTGGGTTTCAAAATCACTGCAGACAGTGGCTGCAGCCATGAATTTAAAAGACGTTTGCTCCTTGGAAGGAAAGCTATAAGAAACCTAGACAGCATATTAAAAAGCAGAGACATCACTTTGCTGACAAAGGTCCATATTGTCAAAGCGCTGGTTTTTCCAGTAGTCATGTATGGATGTGAGAGTTGGACCATAAAAAAGGCTGAGCACTGAAGAAGTAATACTTTTGAGTTGTGTTGCTGGAAAAGACTCTTGAGAGTCCCTTAGACAGCAAGGAGGTCAAACTAGTCCGTCCTAAAGGAAATCAACCCTGAATATTCATTGGAAGGACTGATGCTGAAGCGCCAATATTTTGACCACCTGATGCAAAGAGCCGACTCATTGGAAAAGACCCCAATGGTAGGAAAGATTAAGAGCAGGAGGAGAAGGGGGCGACAGAGGATGAGACAGCTGGAGAGCAACACCAACTCAACGGACATGTGTTTGAGCAAACTCCAGGAGATAGTGAAGGACAGCGAGGCCTGGCGTGCTGCAGCCCATGGGGTCACCAAGAATAGGACATGACCTAGTGACTAAACAACAACATGAAAGGATGCCGGGGTCCAGCCCCAGTTGGATCCAGGGATTCCCTCGGGAGGACGGCGTTGGCGGTTAAAAGAATAGATAAAGAGATAATGAAAGAATTTTGCAGTTAAGAAAATAGAGGAGAGAAAAGAGGCTGATATCCCTTGGTTTACACAGAAAGCCAATAAAGCCCCAGCACCGGACTTGCTCTGTTCACATAGGCTGCAGGCACCTTCTCGAATCGTGGAAGGTGCCCCACCTTAGGCACCTTCTCGAGTGGGTCTTAGAACCCCAGGCAGGAAAGTGAATGCAGAGGGCCCCTGCACTCCAGGGAAATCAGCCTGAAAAGGAAAAGGAAAGAGAAAGAATGACACGGGGAGACCAAGCCTGATGAGCAAGGCCCGCACTTTATTTTCCAAAATAGTTTTTATACCTTAAGTTGTGCATAGAGGATAATGGGGGAAGGGGTAGAGTCATGTAAGGTCAGCAGTCCTTGATCTTTATCAAAGCCAGGCTTTCTTTCTGCAAACTTATCATATGCAAAAGCTTTAGGTGATATACATCATCTTCTGGCCAGGAGGCCTGTTAACATTTTATGACCCTTTCTTCAGAAAACTTATTTTTCTCTAAAGGTGATTATTCTAAAGTCAGGCGCCACCCTCCGAAAACATTAGACAAAGTTGCATTTCTATAGGGCAAAAGTGTGGTGGGCTATAACAAGAAAAGAATTAACTCAAGGGTCCAAGGTTACAAACATTAAAGCTACTACTTACATTTCTATACACCAACTATATTAATCAATACACTCCCAGGAGCACAGTAGGTAAGGGATATGGAAACTTGGCAGCAAGCATTAGCTCAACAAAGAAATCCTCTACTAGTTCTATTCTAACAATTTTAACTCTCTGAGAAGCTCTGCATTGTTAGCATATCTTAAGCTTCCTATACCTCTTGTGGTTCCGAGGCTGTGAATCTGAACAAACCTGTCAGGCAAGCTAGAAAGTCATCAGAGCGGTTTGAATTGAAACACTCCTATTATACCCAGGAGAATTATTAACTAGAGTTTTAAGTTGATTTTCTTACAGAGAAAGGTGGTCGGGGATAGCCCCCCATTAATGTCAGAAGAGTTGGTGAAAAGTCCTAAAATAGTAAAACAGACAGATTCTAGTTTTGGGGTAGACGCTCAGGCAGGTCCGGGAGGGGGGCCCCTCGAGCTCTGACTCACCTTGCCCATCAGAGCTCTCCCGCATGACCTTGTCATGGGTGGGGATTCCTGTGCTGGCTCCTGGCAAAAGGAGACATAAAGAACAATACATTAATAGTAGGGTATTTCAATATCCCACTTTCAACAATTGATAGAACACCCAGACGGAAAATCAGCAAGAAATGATGAATGTAAAATATACATTAGACCAAAGGAATGTACCAGACATCTATAGAACACTCCATCCAACAGCAGCAGAACACAACATTCTTCTCAAATGTACACTTCACATTTTTGAGGGTTGGTCATCTAATAGGACAAAGAACAACTCTTAGCAAATTTAGGGAGATTGAAATCATAATAGGTATCCTTTCCAACCACAGTAATTTAAGCTAGAAGTCAACCACAGGAAGAAAGCTAGAAAATCCACAAATATAAGGAAACAAACAAAACATTCATGAAAAACCAATGGGTCAAAGAAGAATTTTTAAAAGTCTTAAATGAAAATAGAAACACAACTTACCAAAATCCTTAGCAGTCCACAGAGGGAGGTTTACAGAGTTAAATTCTCCGTCCATGGGATTTTCCAGGCAAGAGTACTAGAGTGGGGTGCCATTGCCTTCTCCGAGATTAACATTAGAAAAGTCTAAAATACACACTCTAATTTTAAACCTCAAGAACAACAAAAAGCAGAGGAAATTAAACCTAAAGTTAGCAGAAGGAAAGAAATAATGAGAATAGAGAGTAGAAAACAATAGAATGGATCAACAAAACTAAGAGATGGTATTTGTATAAAATAAAATTGTGGGGATTTCCCTGGTGGTCCAGGGGTTAAGAATGCACCTTCTAATGCAGGGGATGTGGGCTGCATCCCTGGTCAGGGACTAAAATCCCACATTTTGCTGAGCAACTAAGCCTATGTACCCAACTACTGAACCGGCACGCTCTGGAGCCTGCGAACCACAACTGCAGAGAAGACGAGCACCACCATGAAGATCCCACAGGCGCGACAAAGACCCTGAGTAGCCAAAGAAATATTTTTAAATAAATAAAAATGAGAAAACTTTTTCTAGATTAACTAAGAAGAAAGAGAAAAGAAAGTTAGAAATGAAAGAAGAGACATTAAACTGTTAACACAAAAATACATAAAATCATGAAAAACTACTATGAAAAACTTTATGCCAACAACAAAAAAAAATTACCTAAAAGAAACGGATAATTATGTAGAATTATACAACCTACCAAAACTGAACCAGGGGGAAAAAAAGCAAACAACAGACAAATAACAAGGAAGGTGATTGAATCAGTAATCTAAAGCTTCCCATCACAGAAAACCTCAGGACCAGATGGCTTCACTGGTAAATTCTACCAAACATTTAAGGAAGACTTAACACCAATCCTTCTTAAAGTCTTCCAAAATTTGAAGAGGTAGATACATGTCCAAACTTTTTATATGAGGCAAGCATTGCCCTGATCCGGACAGATAAAGACACTACAAGAAAACAAAACTACAGACCAATATCCCTGATAAACATAGATACAAAAACTCTCAACAAAATATTAGTAAATCACATTCAAGAACACCTTAAAAGGATTATACTACCATGACCAGGTGGGGTTTTTCCCTGGGATGCAAGGAGGGTTCAATATATGCAAATAAAATGTGATACTCCACATTAATAGAATGAAAGATAAAAATAATATGATCATTTCAATAGATGCAGTAAAAGCATTAACAAAATAAAACATTGCTTCATGATTTAAAAAAAAAAAACCTCAGTAGACTGAGGTTAGAAAGAACACACCTCAACGTATTAAGGACATATACAACAAACCCAGAGCTAACATTATACTCGATGCAGAAAACATGAAAGCTTCCCCCCTAATATCAGGAACAAGATAAGAGTGCTAACTCTCATTACTCTTACTCAGTAGAATTCTGGAAGTGCCAACTACAGCAATTAGGCAAAACAAAGAAATAAAAGACATCTAAATTAGAAAACAAGAAGTTGTTGCATAACACAGGTAGCTCAGCCAGATGCTCTGTGACAAACTAGAGGGGTGGAATGTGGGGAGGCGAGGGAGGGAGCTTCCAGAGGGAGGGAATGTACATATACTTATGGCTGATTCAGTGTTGTTGTACAGCAGAAACCGATACAATATTGTAAAGCAATTATCTTTTGATTAAAAACAAAATTTTGAAAAAAAAAAAGACATAAATGTTTTCTATTTACTGACGATTATGATGCTATATTTTGAAAATTCCAAACTCAACTAGAAATCTATTGGATATAGTCAAAGAATTCAGAAAATTTGCATGATATAAAAATCAATGGACAGAAATCAGTTGTTTTTCTATAAATGAACAATGAAACATGTGAAAAAGAATTAAAAAAAACTCACAGAAAGATTCACAATAGCATCAAACACAATAGAGTAGCTAGGAATAAATCTAACCACAAAAACGAAGGATCCGTACAACAAAAACTGCAAGACTCTCTGGAAAGAAATCAAAGAAGACACAAATGAATGGAAAGACGACACCCTGTGTTCATTATTGGAAGAGTTAATTTTGTTAAATGTCAGATAACTCCTTATCAAAACCCCAATGGCATTTTTATAGAAATGGGAAAAACAATCCTAAAATTTGGATGAAATGACTAAAGATCCCAAATGGCCAAAGCAATCATGAGAAAGAAAAGCAAAACCATAAGCATCATAGTTTCCAATTTTAAACTATATTACAAAACTGGTGTAAAAATAGACCCATAGACTAATGGAAAACCCACATAATAAACCCCTGCATATACAGCCAGCTAAAATCTAACAATCGAGGCAGGAACATCCAACAGGAAAAGTAGACAATCTCTTCAACAGTGGTGTTAGAATAATTGAAGAACCACATGCAGAAAAGTGAAATTGGACTCCTATTTTACACAATTCATAAAATTAATTCAAAATGGATCAAACAATTAAACATAAGATCTGAAACCATAAAACTCCTAGAAGGAAACAATGAGAAGACACTCCTCAATATTGGTCTTGTCATTGATATTTTAGATATGACATCAAAATCGCAAACAACAACAACAAAATCAACAAACAGAAGGACATCAAACAAAAGCTTCTGCGCAGTAAAAGAATCAATGAAATGAAAAGACAACCTACAGGATGGGAGGAAATGATTTACAGATTTACAAAATTTTCCTCCCATAAAATATCAATGACAAGACCAATATTGAGGAGTGTCTTCTCATTGCTTCCTTCTAGGAGTTTTATGGTTTCAGATCTTATGTTTAATTGTTTGATCCATTTTGAATAGGGGTTAATATCTAAAACAGAAAAAGAACTCATAAAACAACCTGATTTAAAAATGAGTAGAGGAACTGAACAGACATTTTTCCAAAGAAAGCATGTAAATTGCCTACAGAGACATGAAAAAGTGCTCAACCTCATCACTAATCTGGAGAATGGAATGGCTACCCACTCCAGTATTCCTGCCTGGAGAATTCCATTGACAGAGGAACCTGGCAGACTACAGACCATGGAGTCACAAAGAGTCAGACATGACCGAGCAATTATCACTAATCATAAGGGAAATGCAAATTGAAACCATTATGAGGTCTCACCTCACACCTGTTAGGATGTTGATCCTCAAGAAGATAAAAATAACAAACATTGGAGAGAATACAGAGAAAAGGGGACTTTTCTTTGTGAACTGCTTGTGGGATTGTAAGCTGGTGCAGCCACTATGGAGCACAGTATGGAAGCTCCTCGAAAATTAAAAGTAGAACCACCAGATGATCCACCAGTCCTGCTTCTAGGTATAAGCTCACAGAAAATGAAGACTAGTTACTGAAGACACACCTGCATTCCCATGGGGATAGTAGCATTATTAACAACAGCCATGATATGGAAATAACATAAATGTCTACCAACACATAAACTGATAAAGAAAATGTGGGGGACTTCCCGGGTGGCGCAATGGATAGGAATCCACCTGCCACGCAGGGGATATTAAAAGAGGAAAAAGTCAGTCCCACCCTGATCCCCTTTTCCACAAGTCTCCCCAGTCCTACAATAAGGAAAGTCACTCCACGGAAGCAAGGCATGAACTACTAAATGGGGCCCAGGGTTAGTTATATGTAAGAAAATAACTGTTTCCATAAAGTAGTGCATTTTCCTGAGAAAAACTTTTCACTCATCATTAGAGGAAATAGCTCCTGTCAAATTCTAGTCAAAGACAGGGTGTGTCCAATGGGCAATGCCTTCCCAAACTGGCACATGGGGACCCAGGGAGTGTGGGAGTGAAGGATGGGGAGAGGAGCCCCCAGGCCAGCAGGTTCCCAGGTGTCTCCCCGGCCCAGGGCCAGGCTTCCCACCCACCAGACTCCATCATATCCCACGTGTTCATCCAGCTCCTTTGGCTGTAATAGTTCGCATAGGAGTGAATAAGGCCTAGTCTAGATTCTGAATATG
Organism: Bos mutus; assembly: GCF_027580195.1. Lineage (NCBI taxonomy): Eukaryota > Metazoa > Chordata > Mammalia > Artiodactyla > Bovidae > Bos > Bos mutus. Next base: position 6,648 of record NW_027219143.1, read on the forward strand.
TTTCAGTGGCCCCTCTGGTCCCCAAAGTCAAACAGGTTACGCTGAAAAAACCTGAGCAGCCTTAACTCCCTCAAAGGGGAGCTTCCACGCAGCTTTTTGTGTGGGTTGTCGAGTTATTGTCTCCCCTGCATTAAACTAAGAAAACTTTCTCAGTAATTTTTAGGTCTTTTCCCCCCACAGAAATCTCTTAATACTCATTCCTTGAATATCTTACAAGCCCATTTCCCCAGTCATGTAAATTCCTCAACTCAGCCTTTTAAAAGCCTTTTATATCAGATTTTAATTTGACATGGAAAATTGTTTAAGATAGTTATTAACTGGCAGAGATAACTGGGAAAAATAATCAACACCATTATTCAAGAGAATTTACAGCAATAACTTCTAATTTCTAATATTTCTAACTTCAACTGATATCGCCTAAATTTAGTTCCCTATTACATCAGTTCCTCTCAGCTGGCATACATTTTTACAGAATATAAAAGAAACATACTGAAACAAAAATGCCTCCTGATTCCCTGCTTCAGCTGGTGGTTTACAGTGGTCTGAAGGAGCAACAATAGAGCATCTGGAAGTTTTTCAATCCCCAGTGATGGGTATCCCCAGGATAGTGATTTATCTTCAAATTCCAAATCAGCTACGAGATATGAGAGCAGAGTCACTCTGCTAGGAACCTGAGGACAGTGGGCGATTGGTGACTGTGACCTGCCCTCGAGATTAAAATGGAAGAGGAGAATGAAGATGTGAGCAGAGAAGCTCTGAACCGAAACACACCCTGTGTGCTGCTAGAGTGATGCGCGCTCTGGGAGATCAGGAAGTAGAGAGGTGGCTCCTGGCCAAGGGAATCTTGCAGGAGATGACAATCCACGAGGGGCCTGATGGGCTGGGACTGAGGTGGAAAGGCACAGACAGCAAAGCTAAGTCAACACCAGGAAATGCAAAGAGAACACTTTGCTTGGAGTGGAAACTTTATGTCAGAGTACAGAGTGACCATGGTGTTTAAATAACAGTTGTCCAGACAACAAGTTCTGACTGTATAGCACAGGGAATATACTCAACATCCTGGGATAAACGATAACAGAAAAGAATATAAAAAAGAATGTATGTATAACTGAGTCACTTTGCTGTACAGCAAAAAATTAACACAACATTGTAATTCCACTATACCTCAATTAAAAAAAAAAAAAGACTAGTAAAAACAAAATAGTCAGCCCACCTCAGTATCAACGAGCTCACCAAGTACCCAAATCTTGGTTTCTAATGCCATTCTCAAATCAAGGGAACCAAGGCTCCTGTTGGTTCCAGAACTGAGACGTGTGTTAGGGAAATTAAATGAATAGTCTCGTTTAGGCTTCAGAGACAAAGCAGAGCAGGCCTCTGATCTGGCTTCTAACCTGCCTGGACACTGCCCTAACTGGGAGTACCTGGGAGTGACTGCCTGCTGTGAGTGCAGAACTCAAAGCACCTTAGATAAGATGGGGGGGGAAATCTTTAGGTTGTTGAGACCCTGGAGGAGGCCTGGCAAACCAAGACCCAGGCTTAACTATATTCCAAGTTTTACAAGAAAAAACAAATAGCATTAACATGAAACCAGAGCTGCAATTTGGTCACAGACTGATGATATCAGCTTGCGACCATCCTGGGATTATAAGCGGGAACCCAGAACTCCAATCTTAGAAGTCTCACCCATGGAACAGATGTGCTGCCTGGGACCCTTTCCCAGTTGGGACTCCAGACGTGCTGTGACATGGGACTTCCCAGAGCTGTTTAAGTCTGGATGTTGGTCAAAACCCAATTTGGTGATGTATTCTCTGATTTTTCTCTTTTCTTTTAATGTTAGTATGTTGAAAGTAAGCTAGATAATTCTCTAGTAAATATCTATATTATGTGTTTGTATATAATGAGTGGCTTATTTTGTTAACAAATCCTTTGAAACTGAGACAAAAGTGAAAACTTTCAGCAAAACAGCAGGAAATACACAAGATGGACCCATTGCATCTCATCTTGTCAGAATGTAAAGAAGGCTGAAAACAAAACATGTACATTTTAATTAAAAAATACTTCATTGCTAAAAGATGCTAACCATCATCTGACAAGAGTTGCCACAAACCTTCAATATAAAAAAAAAAAAAAAAAAGAAAAAGAAAAAAACTCAGTATCTGCAAAGCACAATCACTGAAAAACAATAAAACAAGATATACCCATATTTTATGTCCTGTTCCTTTCAGTACTCAAATTTTTAAGTAAATATGTACAGCTGAATATCCCTTGATTTGTTTATCCTGGTGCTATGCTGGACAAAAGAACTGTCCCTTACAGCATAAAGAATTTAGAGACATCCGTTACTAACAGATTACCTGGAAGCAGAAGTGCTCCCAGATATTTCCATTTTCTAAACAGAAAAATTCAACAGATCAGAATGGAAAAGTGAAGGTACACACCCCTAACTGCTGTCTCTGATGAGCTTTCCACCCAAAGCAGAGATGTTACACTTGCTGTGACTCAAATGCTGCTAAGTGTGCTATACCTTGAAACTCACCATCTCAAAGCGGGAACATCAGCCTCCTCCTAAGCACCTGGGTCATCACCTGTGTCTCTGAGAAACTGGCCAGTCGGCCTGACAAGATCAATTTAGAGCATTAAAAAATAAAGAGCAAAACAAAACCCTTAAACCATTAACATCTTAAGGTTGA
>NW_027219144.1:0-4685 GCF_027580195.1 Bos mutus
AGAAGAGCGGGCAGGTGTCGTGGGGCAGCTGGCGATTATCATCAACAGATGAGCGGAGCAGGTGTCGCGGCTCAGCTGGCAATAATCAAGCAGATGGCGGGCAGGTGTTCCGCAGCTGAGCAGGCGACTATCAGGTAGATGGCGGGAGGTGTCGCTCGGCTAAGCTGGCGATTATAAGGCAGATGAGCGGGCAGGTGTCGGCGGCTCAGCTGGCCATTATCAACAGATGAGCGGGCAGGTGTTGCGCGGCTCATCTGGCCATTATCAAGCAGATGAGCGCAGGTGTCATGCGGCTCAGCTGGCGATTATCAAGCAGATGAACAAGCAGGTGTCTATGGGAACATCTGGAGATTATCAAGCAGATGAGCGGCAGGTATCATGCGGCTCAGCTGGCGATTATCAAGCAGAAGAGCGGGCAGGTGTTCCGCGCGGCTCAGCTGGTGATTATCAAGCAGATGAGCGGCAGGTGTCGTGTGGCTCAGCTGGCGATTATCAAGCAGATGAGTGGGCAGGTGTCGCGTGGCTCAGCTGGCGATTATCAAGCAGATGAGCAAGCAGAGTGTCGGCGTGGCTCAGCTGGCGATTATCAAGCAGATGAGCAGGCAGGTGTCGCGCGGCTCAGCTGGCGATTATCAAGCAGATGAGCGGGCAAGTGTCGCGCGGCTCAGCTGGCGATTATCAAGCAGATGAGCAAGCAGGTGTTCGCAGCTCAGCTGGCGATTATCAAGCAGATGAGCGGGCAGGTGTCGCGTGGCTCAGCTGGCGATTATCAAGAAGATGAGCAAGCAGGTGTCGCGCAGCTCAGCTGGCGATTATAAAGAAGATGAGCAAGCAGGTGTCGCGCGGCTCAGCTGGCGATTATCAAGCAGATGAGCGGGCAGGTGTGGCGTGGCTCAGCTGGCGATTATCAAGCAGATGGAGCGGGCGGTTTCCCGTGGCTCAGCTGGCGATTATCAAGCAGATGAGCGGGCAGGTGTCCCGGGGCTCAGCTGGCGATTATCAAGCAGATGAGCGGGCAGGTGTCGGGGGGCTCAGCTGGCGATTATCAAGCAGATGAGCGGGCAGGTGTCGCGTGGCTCAGCTGGCGATTATCAAGCAGATGGCGAGCAGGTGTCGCATGGCTCAGCTGGCGATTATCAAGCAGATGAGTGGGCAGGTATCGTGAGGCTCAGCTGGCGATTATCAAGCAGATGGCGGGCAGGTATCGTGAGGCTCAGCTGGCGATTATCAAGCAGATGAAGCGGGCAGGTGTCGCGAGGCTCAGCTGGCGATTATCAAGCAGATGGCGGGCAGGTGTTCGCTGGCGGCTCAGCTGGCGATTATCAAGCAGATGGCGGGCAGGAACAGCTGGCGTGGCAGGCGACTATCAGGCAGATGAGCGAGGTTATCGGCAAGCTGGCGATTATCAAGCAGATGAGCGGGCAGGTGTCGCGCGGCTCAGCTGGCGATTATCAAGCAGATGGCGGGCAGGTGTTTGGGGCTCAGCTGGAGATTAGTAAGCAGATGAGCGGGCAGGTGTCATGCGGCTCAGCTGGCGATTATCAAGCAGATGAACGGGCAGGTGTCGGGCGGCTCAGCTGGCGATTATCAAGCAGATGGCGGGCAGGTGTCGCGCGGCTCAGCTGGCGATTATCAAGCAGATGGCGGGGCAGGTGTCGCGCGCAGCTCAGCTGGCGATTATCAAGCAGATGGCGGCAGGTGTCGTGTGGCTCAGCTGGCGATTATCAAGCAGATGGCGGGCAGGTGTCGCGAGGGCTCAGCTGGCGATTATCAAGCAGATGGCGGGCTGGTGCGGGGCTGTGGCGGCTCAGCTGGCGATTATCAAGCAGATGGCGGGCAGGTGTGGCTCAGCTGGCGATTATCAAGCAGATGAGCGGCAGGTGCCGGCGCGGCTCAGCTGGCGATTATCAAGCAGATGGCGGGCAGGTGTCGCGCGGCTCAGCTGGCGATTATCAAGCAGATGGCGGGCAGGTGTCGTGCGGCTCAGCTGGCGATTATCAAGCAGATGGCGGGCAGGTGTCGTGCGGCTCAGCTGGCGATTATCAAGCAGATGAGCGGGCAGGTGTCGTGCCAGCTCAGCTGGCGATTATCAAGCAGATGGCGGCAGGTGTCAGCGGGCTCAGCTGGCGATTATCAAGCAGATGAGCGGGCAGGTGTCGCGTGGCTCAGCTGGCGATTATCAAGCAGATGAGCGGGCAGCTGGCGATTAAAGGGTCAGCGCTGCTCAGCTGGCGATTATCAAGCAGATGAGCGGGCAGGTGTCGCGGCTCAGCTGGCGATTATCAAGCAGATGAGCGGGCAGGTGTCGCGCAGGCTCAGCTGGCGATTATCAAGCAGATGGCGGGCAGGTGTCAGCGGCTCAGCTGGCGATTATCAAGCAGATGATGAGCAAGCGGGCGGCTGCTGGCGATTATCAAGAGATGCCAGGTGGGCGATTATCAAGCAGTGCGGCTCAGCTGGCGATTATCAAGCAGATGGCGGGCAGGTGTCGCGCGGCTCAGCTGGCGATTATCAAGCAGATGAGCGGGCAGGTGTCGCTGCGGCTCAGCTGGCGATTATCAAGCAGATGAGCGGGCAGGTGTCGGCGCGGCTCAGCTGGCGATTATCAAGCAGATGAGTGGGCAGGTGTCGCCAGGCTCGGCTGGCGATTATCAAGCAGATGAGCGGGCAGGTGTGTCGCGGCTCAGCTGGCGATTATCAGGCAGATGAAGGAGCGGTTGGTGGCGTGGCTCAGCTGGCGATTATCAAGCAGATGAGCGGGCAGGTGTCGCGTGGCTCATCTGGCGATTATCAAGCAGATGAGCAAGCAGGTGTCGCGCGGCTCAGCTGGCGATTATCAAGCAGATGGCGGGCAGGTGTCGCGCGGCTCAGCTGGCGATTATCAAGCAGATGGCGGGCAGGTGTCGCGTGGCTCAGCTGGCGATTATCAAGCAGATGAGCGGGCAGGTGTCGCGATGAGCAAGCTCGGCTGGCGATTATATAAAGCAGATGAGCGGGCAGGTGTCGGCGCGGCTCAGCTGGCGATTATCAAGCAGATGAGGGGCGGTTCGGCGGCTCAGCTGGCGATTATCAAGCAGATGGCGGGCAGGTGTCGCGCGGCTCATCTGGCGATTATCAAGCAGATGAGCAAGCAGGTGTCGCGCGGCTCAGCTGGCGATTATAAAGAAGATGAGCAAGCAGGTGTCGCGCAGCTCAGCTGGCGATTATCAAGCAGATGAGCGGGCAGGTGTCGCGCGGCTCAGCTGGCGATTATCAAGCAGATGAGCGGGCAGGTGTCGTGTGGCTCAGCTGGCGATTATCAAGCAGATGGCGGGCGGGCAGGTGCTCGCTGGCGTTATCAAGAAGATGAGCTCAGCTGGCGATTATAAAGAAGATGAGCAAGCAGGTGTCGCGCAGCTCAGCTGGCGATTATCAAGCAGATGAGCGGGCAGGTGTCGCGCGGCTCAGCTGGCGATTATCAAGCAGATGAGACGGGCAGGTGTGGCGCGGCTCAGCTGGCGATTATCAAGCAGATGAGCGGGCAGGTGTGGCGTGGCTCAGCTGGCGATTATCAAGCAGATGGCAGGGGCAGGTGTCGTAGCGGCTCAGCTGGCGATTATCAAGCAGATGAGCAAGCAGGTGTCAGCGTGCTCAGCTGGCGATTATCAAGCAGATGAGCGGGCAGGTGTCGTGAGGCTCAGCTGGCGATTATCAAGCAGATGAGCGGGCAGGTGTGGCGTGGCTCAGCTGGCGATTATCAAGCAGATGAGCGGGCAGGTATCGTGAGGCTCAGCTGGCGATTATCAAGCAGATGAGCGGGCAGGTGTCGGGCAGTTCACCTGGCGATTATCAAGCAGATGAGCGGCAGGTGTCGTGTGGCTCAGCTGGCGATTATCAAGCAGATGAGCGGCAGGTGTCGTGTGGCTCAGCTGGCGATTATCAAGCAGATGAGTGGCAGGTGTCGTGTGGCTCAGCTGGCGATTATCAAGCAGATGAGCGGGCAGGTGTCGCGGGGCTCAGCTGGCGATAATCAATCACATGGCGATTATCAAGCAGATGAGCGGGCAGGTGCTGCGCGGCTCAGCTGGCGATTATCAAGCAGAAGAGCGGGCAGGTGTCATGGGGCTCAGCTGGCGATTCTCAAGCAGTTGAATGGGCAGGTGTCACGCGGCTCAGCTGGCGATTATCAAGAAGATGAGCAAGCAGGTGTCACGCAGCTCAGCTGGCGATTATCAAGCAGTTGAATGGGCAGGTGTCGCGCGGCTCAGCTGGCGATTATCAAGCAGATGAGCGGGCAGGTGTCGCGCGCCTCAGCTGGCGATTATCAAGCAGATGAGCGAGCAGGTGTCAAGCGGCTACGCTGGCGATTATCAGGCAGATGAGTGGGCACGTGTCGTGTGGCTCAGCTGGCGATTATCAAGCAGATGAGCGGTAGGTATAAGCGCGCTGCTCAGCTGGCGATTATCAGGCAGATGAACGGGCACGTGTCGCGCTGCTTATCTGGCGATTATCAAGCAGATGAACGGGCAGGTGCCACGCGGCTCAGCTGGCGATTATCAAGCACATGAGTGGGAAGGTGTCGCCAGGCTCAGCTGGCGATTAACAAGCAGATGAGCGGGCAGGTGTCGTGCGCGGCTACGCTGGCGATTATCAGGCAGATGGCGGGCGGGTCGTAGCGGCTCAGCTGGTGATTATCAAGCAGATGG
>NW_027219145.1:0-4300 GCF_027580195.1 Bos mutus
GATGAGCAGGCGGGTGTCGGCGGCTCAGCTGGCGATTATCAAGCAGATGAGCAGGCAGGTGTCGCGCGGCTCAGCTGGCGATTATCAAGCAGATGAGCAGGCAGGTGTCGCGGGGCTCGGCTGGCGTTTATCAAGCAGATGAGCAGGCGGGTGTCGCGCGGCTCAGCTGGCGATTATCAGGCAGATGAGCAGGCGGGTGTCGGCGGCTCGGCTGGCGATTATCAAGCAGATGAGCAGGCGGGTGTCGCGCGGCTCGGCTGGCGATTATCAAGCAGATGAGCAGGCAGGTGTCGCGGCTCGGCTGGCGATTATCAAGCAGATGAGCAGGCGGGTGTCGGCGCGGCTCAGCTGGCGATTATCAAGCAGATGAGCAGGCGGTGTCGCGGCGGCTCGGCTGGCGATTATCAAGCAGATGAGCAGGCAGGTGTCGCGGCGGCTCGGCTGGCGATTATCAAGCAGATGAGCAGGCAGGTGTCGCGCGGCTCAGCTGGCGATTATCAAGCAGATGAGCAGGCGGGTGTCGCGCGGCTCGGCTGGCGATTATCAAGCAGATGAGCAGGCGGGTGTCGCGCGGCTCAGCTGGCGATTATCAAGCAGATGAGCAGGCGGGTGTCGCGCGGCTCAGCTGGCGATTATCAAGCAGATGAGCAGGCGGGTGTCGCGCGGCTCAGCTGGCGATTATCAAGCAGATGAGCAGGCGGGTGTCGCGTGGCGGCTCAGCTGGCGATTATCAAGCAGATGAGCAGGCAGGTGTCGCGCGGCTCAGCTGGCGATTATCAAGCAGATGAGCAGGCAGGTGTCGCGCGGCTCAGCTGGCGATTATCAAGCAGATGAGCAGGCAGGTGTCGCGCGGCTCAGCTGGCGATTATCAAGCAGATGAGCAGGCAGGTGTCGCGGCTCAGCTGGCGATTATCAAGCAGATGAGCAGGCAGGTGTCGCGCGGCTCAGCTGGCGATTATCAAGCAGATGAGCAGGCAGGTGTCGCGCGGCTCGGCTGGCGATTATCAAGCAGATGAGCAGGCAGGTGTCGCGGCGGCTCAGCTGGCGATTATCAAGCAGATGAGCAGGCGGGTGTCAGCGCGGCGGCTCAGCTGGCGATTATCAAGCAGATGAGCAGATGCAGGCAGGTGTCGCGCGGCTCAGCTGGCGATTATCAAGCAGATGAGCAGGCAGGTGTCGCGCGGCTCAGCTGGCGATTATCAAGCAGATGAGCAGGCAGGTGTCGCGCGGCTCAGCTGGCGATTATCAAGCAGATGAGCAGGCAGGTGTCGCGCGGCTCAGCTGGCGATTATCAAGCAGATGAGCAGGCAGGTGTCGCGCGGCTCAGCTGGCGATTATCAGGCAGATGAGCAGGCAGGTGTCACTGCGGCTCGCTGGCGATTATCAAGCAGATGAGCAGGCAGGTGTCGCGGGGCTCAGCTGGCGATTATCAGGCAGATGAGCAGGCAGGTGTCGCGCGGCTCAGCTGGCGATTATCAAGCAGATGAGCAGGCAGGTGTCGCGCGGCTCGGCTGGCGATTATCAGGCAGATGAGCAGGCGGGTGTCGCGCGGCTCAGCTGGCGATTATCAAGCAGATGAGCAGGCAGGTGTCGCGCGGCTCAGCTGGCGATTATCAAGCAGATGAGCAGGCGGGTGTCGCGCGGCTCAGCTGGCGATTATCAAGCAGATGAGCAGGCGGGTGTCCGCGCGGCTCAGCTGGCGATTATCAAGCAGATGAGCAGGCAGGTGTCGCGCGGCTCAGCTGGCGATTATCAAGCAGATGAGCAGGCAGGTGTCGCGCGGCTCAGCTGGCGATTATCAAGCAGCAGATGAGCAGCTGGCGGGAGCAGGCGGGTGTCGCGGCTCGGCTGGCGATTATCAAGCAGATGAGCAGGCGGGTGTCGCGCGGCTCAGCTGGCGATTATCAAGCAGATGAGCAGGCGGGTGTCGCGGCGGCTCAGCTGGTGATTATCAAGCAGATGAGCAGGCAGGTGTCGCGCGGCTCAGCTGGCGATTATCAAGCAGATGAGCAGGCAGGTGTCGCGCGGCTCGGCTGGCGATTATCAGGCAGATGAGCAGGCAGGTGTCGCGCGGCTCAGCTGGCGATTATCAGGCAGATGAGCAGGCAGGGTGCGCGGCTCAGCTGGCGATTATCAAGCAGATGAGCAGGCGGGTGTCGCGCGGCTCAGCTGGCGATTATCAAGCAGATGAGCAGGCAGGGGTCGCGCGGCTCAGCTGGCGATTATCAAGCAGATGAGCAGGCGGGTGTCGCGCGGCTCAGCTGGCGAGTATCAGGCAGATGAGCAGGCAGGTGTCGCGGCTCGGCTGGCGATTATCAAGCAGATGAGCAGGCAGGTGTCTCGCGCGGCTCGGCTGGCGATTATCAAGCAGATGAGCAGGCGGGTGTCGCGGCGGCTCGGCTGGCGATTATCAAGCAGATGAGCAGGCAGGTGTCGCGCGGCTCGGCTGGCGATTATCAAGCAGATGAGCAGGCAGGTGTCGCGCGGCTCGGCTGGCGAGTATCAAGCAGATGAGCAGGCGGGGTGTCGCGCGGCTCAGCTGGCGGTATCAAGCAGATGAGCAGGCAGGTGTCGCGCGGCTCGGCTGGCGATTATCAAGCAGATGAGCAGGCAGGTGTCGCGCGGCTCGGCTGGCGATTATCAAGCAGATGAGCAGGCGGGTGTCGCGCGGCTCGCTGGCGATTATCAGGCAGATGAGCAGGCAGGTGTCGCGCGGCTCGGCTGGCGATTATCAAGCAGATGAGCAGGCAGGTGTCGCGCGGCTCAGCTGGCGATTATCAAGCAGATGAGCAGGGCAGGTGTCGCGCGGCTCGGCTGGCGATTATCAAGCAGATGAGCAGGCAGGTGTCGCGCGCGGCTCAGCTGGCGATTATCAAGCAGATGAGCAGGCAGGTATCGCGCGGCTCAGCTGGCGATTATCAAGCAGATGAGCTCGGCTGGCGATTATCAAGCAGATGAGCAGGCAGGTGTCGCGCGGCTCGGCTGGCGATTATCAAGCAGATGAGCAGGCAGGTGTCGCGCGGCTCGGCTGGCGATTATCAAGCAGATGAGCAGGCAGGTGTCGCGCGGCTCGGCTGGCGATTATCAAGCAGATGAGCAGGCAGGTGTCGCGCGGCTCAGCTGGCGATTATCAAGCAGATGAGCAGGCAGGTGTCGCGCGGCTCAGCTGGCGATTATCAAGCAGATGAGCAGGCAGGTGTCGCGCGGCTCAGCTGGCGATTATCAAGCAGATGAGCAGGCGGGTGTCGCGCGGCTCGGCTGGCGATTATCAAGCAGATGAGCAGGCGGGTGTGGTGGCGGCTCGGCTGGCGCGATTATCAAGCAGATGAGCAGGCGGGTGTCGCGCGGCTCGGCTGGCGATTATCAAGCAGATGAGCAGGCAGGTGTCGGCGGCTCAGCTGGCGATTATCAAGCAGATGAGCAGGCGGGTGTATCAAGCAGATGAATGATCAGGCGGGTGCGCGGCTCGGCTGGCGTTATCGGCAGATGGTGTCGCGGCTCGGCTGGCGTTATCAAGCAGATGAGCAGGCAGGTGTCGCGCGGCTCAGCTGGCGATTATCAAGCAGATGAGCAGGCAGGTGTCGCGCGGCTCGGCTGGCGATTATCAAGCAGATGAGCAGGCAGGTGTCGCGTGGCTCAGCTGGCGATTATCAAGCAGATGAGCAGGCAGGTGTCGCGCGGCTCAGCTGTCGATTATCAAGCAGATGAGCAGGCGGGTGTCGAGCGCGGCTCAGCTGGCGATTATCAAGCAGATGAGCAGGCGGGTGTCGCGCGGCTCAGCTGGCGATTATCAAGCAGATGAGCAGGCAGGTGTCGCGGCGGCTCAGCTGGCGATTATCAAGCAGATGAGCAGGCGGGTGTCGCGGCTCAGCTGGCGTTATCAAGCAGATGAGCAGGCGGGTGGGTCGCTGCGATTATAAGCAAGAGCAGGCAGTTTTTGTGCGGCTCCGCTGGGATTTTCGGCAGATGACAGGCGGGGGTCGGGCTCCCGGGGATTATCAGGCGAAACGACGGTTCCCCCGGGTCAGCCCGGGGTTTTCAAGCGAAAGCGGCGGTTTCGCGGCTCGCTGGGTTTATCAAACAGTGAGCGGAGGGGCTCACTGGGGATTCAAACAGAGACACAGGGGTTCGGGCTCGGGTTTTATTTAACGGACAGGGAGGGGTTGCTCGCTGGCGGAAAATCAACAGATGAGCAGGCAGGTGGCCCCGGGGCTCCCGGGGGATTACAAACAATGAGCAGGGAGTGTGGCGGGTCGCTGGATTAAAGGGAGAAGGGCAGGCAGGTGTCCCAGTGGTTATC
>NW_027219146.1:0-20647 GCF_027580195.1 Bos mutus
CTCCCTTCCAATTCAGATTTCATGGTTGTTACAGTGAAAAATAATCTAAATTTTGGAGTCTGCCAGATTCTGAAAAAGTTGATTTAAATAAAACATAGAAACTAAGATAAAAAAAAAAAAAAAAAAAAAATGCCCCCTACCCCAACAAACAAAGCAACATGACTGAATGTTTGGTCATGAAAGGTTGAATGTTTGGTATAAAGTTACATTTCAATTAGTGAGGCAAGACATAGTTTTAATAAACTTTGACAAGTGCTTTGACATGTGTCTGCACATAAGAGCCAGGAGGTGCTGGCGGTGGTGGCTTAGTTGCTAGGTCATGTCAGACTCTTTGCAACCCCATGGACTGTATAGCCCGCCAGGCCCCTCTGTCCTTGGGATTTCCCAGGCAAGAACACTGGAGGGGGTTGCCATTTCCTCCTCCAGGGGATCTTCCAGACCCAGGGATCGAACCTACATCTCTTGCATTGCAGGCAGATTCTTTCCTGAGCCACTAGGGAAGCCCCAGGACCAAGAGGAGGATGATCCAGTTCAGACAATAACACGGAGGAAAGGCATCTCACAGGAGCTGATTACAGATCTGAGTTTTGATGTACAAATAGATTTTTTTTAAGCCAAGAAATTTGGTGGCAAGAAAAATATTAACAGCAGAAGAAATGATACTCATTTCCCTCTTTTACATGTCAAAAAGGTAAGTGTGTTAGAGAGGATTATTTAGAAGAAAGGAGACATATTATATTTCAAAGTCACAATGAACATTTTTGTAGAAGGTTGAGAACTTCTGATTAATGTACATATGAATAAGGATAAAAGTGAGTTTTGTGGTACTTGATGTCATGAATGTATTAGGAGCTGAGATGGGCTTTTGCTGTAAGTATCAGAGTGACCCTACTTACCTTTAGCCTTTGAACTAAATGTGTAAGGAACAGTAGTGAGAAAGGGAGGAGCTAAGATGGCGGAGGAGTAGGACTGGGAGAACACTTTCTCCCCCACAAATTCATCAAAAGAACATTTAAACGCTGAGTAAATTCCAGAAAACAACTTCTGAATGCTGGAAGAGGACATCAGGCACCCAGAAAAGCAACCCAAGTCTTGAAAGGAGGTAGGAAAAAATATAAAAGACAAAAAAAGAGACAAAAGAGGGAGGGACAGAGTTCCATCCCGGGAAGGGAGTCTTAAAAAGAGAGAAGTTTCCAAACACCAGGAAACCTTCTCACTGTCGAATCTGTGCTGAGCCTTGGAAGCACAGAGGGCAACACAACAGGGAGGAAAAATAAATAAACAATTAAAACCTGCAGATTGCAAGCCCTACAGTAACTCCCCCAGAGGAGAAGCAGCGCAGACGCCTGCACACGCCACTAGCAAGCAGGGGCTGGGCAGGGAGGCGCGGGGCTGGCTGCATCGCTTAGAGTAGGGATCTGGCCTGAATACCCCGAGCGCTATCTGAGCAAAATAATTTGGGCTAGCAAACCAGACTGTGGGATATCTACCACGTGAAAAGCCAGCCCTAACCTAAGACACCGCCAGGCCCCCGCACAGAACAAAGGACTGAACAGAGATAGCCGGTGGCAGACCATCCCCCTCCGATGACAGGCAGCCAGAGCCGGAAGGGGGCAATTGCAGCCCCAGAGAGACATTATCTATAAACTGTAAGCAGGCTTTTTTGCTAACTAAAACTTCTTGGGGGTCTGGACGGTCAACATCCACCTGAGAAGGTGCACGGGTTGTACACGTAGATAACCAAGCGGCGGGGAGGCGATAAGTCACAGCAATTGCGCTCGCCAAACACCTCATCACCTGAGCTGCTCGGACCTGGGAAGGGCACAAAACTCAGGCCCAACCAAGTCTGGGCCTCTGAGGACTACCTGAGTGCCTGAACCTGAGCGGCTTGGACCCGGCAGGTGCAAGCAGCCCAGGGCCGGCCACGGATGGTTCCTGGCGGAGCAACCTAGAGCCTGAGCAGTGTGGGCAGGGAGGCTACACGCGCCGTGAACGGGGGCAGACCCAGTGTGGCTGAGGCACTGCAAGCACATGCCAGTGTTATTTTGTTTGCAGCATCCCCCCCTCCCCACAGCGCAACTGAACAAGTGAGCCTAAAAAAAAAAGTGTCCACCACTGTCCCCTTTGGGTCAGGGCGGAAACCAGATACTGAAGAAACCAGCAAACAGAAGAAGCTATAACAGAGGGAACCACCTTGGAAGCTACAGGCAATAGATTAAACCCTGTGGTTAGTACTGACTACATAGGAAGGGGCCTATAGATCTTGAGAAATGTAAGTTGGATGAAGGAACTAGCCAAAAATGAACTGACCCCACAATACTCACAACAAAACCAGAGAAAGTCCTAGATATATTTTTACTATTTTTACTATCATTCTTTCTTTTTTTTTAATTAAAAAAATTTTAAGTCCTCTATTATTCTTTTAATTTTCACTTTTATAACCTACTATTACTTTGCTAAAAAAAAAAAAAAAAGACCCTATTTTTTAAAGCAAACTTCATATATATATATATTTTATAACTTCTGTGACCTTTTTTTTTTCTTCTTCTTTTCTTTAACACTGTATTTTTGAAATTCCAAACTCTAATCTAGATTTTTAATTTTTGCTTTTATGTATTTGTTACCAATTTTGTACCTTTAAGAACCCAATCTTCAGTACCCATTTTTCACTAGGGAGCGAGATTACTGGCTTGACTGCTCTCTCTCCCTTTGAACTCTCCTTTTTCTTCTCACTGGGAAGCCTGTGTCTCCTCCCTAACCCCTCTCTACTCTACCCAACTCTGTGAATTTCTGTATGTTCCAGACGGTAGAGAACACTTAGGGAACTGATTACTGGCTGGATCTGTCTCCCTCCTTTTCATTCCCCCCTTTTATCCTCCTGGCCACCTCTGTCTCCTTCCTCCTTCTTCTCTTCTCTGTATAACTATGTGAACATATCTAAGCAGTCCAGTTGTGGAATGCACATAAGGAAGTGATTACTGGCTAGCCCACTCTCTCCTCTATTGATTCCACCTCATCTCATTTGGGTCACCTCTAACTCCCTCCTCCCTCTTCTCTTCTCCATGTAACGCTGTGAACCTCTCTGGGTGACCCTCACGGTGGAAAAACTTTTCATCTTTAACGTAGATGTTTTATCAATGGTGCTGTATAGAAGGAGAAGTTTTGAAACCACTGTAAAAATAAGACCAATAACTGGAAGCAGGAGGCTTAAGTCCAAACCCTGACACCATGGAACTCCTGACTCCAGGGATCATTAATTGACAGGAGCTCATCAAACGCCTCCATGCATACACTGAAACCAAGCACCACACAAGAGCCAACAAGTTCCAGGGCAAGACATACCAAGCAAATTCTCCAGCAACACAGGAACACAGCCCTGAGCTCCAAGATACAGGCTGCCCAAAGTCACCTCAAAACCATAGACAACTCATAACTCATTACTGGACACTTCATTGCACTCCAGAGAGAAGAAATTCAGCTCCACCCACCACAACACCGACACAAGCTTCCCTAACCAAGAAACCTTGACAAGCCACCTGTACAAACCCACACACAGTGAGGAAATGCCACAATAAAGAGAACTCCACAAACTGCCAGAATACAGAAAGGACACCCCTAACTCAGCAATTTAAACAAGATGAAGATACAGAGGAATACCCAGCAGATAAAGGAACAGGATAAATGCCCACCAAACCAAACAAAAGACAAAGAAATAAGGAATCTACCTGATAAAGAATTCTGAAAAATGATAGTGAAATTGATCCAAAATCTTGAAATCAAAATGGAATCACAGATAAATAGCCTGGAGACAAGGATTGAGAAGATGCAAGAAAGGTTTAACAAGGACCTAGAAGAAATAAAAAAGAGTCAATATATAATCAATAATGCAATAAATGAGATTAAAAACATTCTGGAGGCAACAAATAGTAGAATAACAGAGGCAGAAGATAGGATTAGTGAACTAGAAGATAGAATGGTAGAAACAAATCAGAGAGGAAAAAAGAAAAATGAATTTAAAAAAATGAGGACAATCTCAGAGATCTCCAGGACAATATTAAATGCTACAACATTCGAATCATAGGGGCCCCAGAAGAAGAAGACAAAAAGAAAGACCATGAGAAAATACTTGAGGAGATAATAGTTGAAAACTTCCCTAAAATGGGGAAGGAAATAATCACCCAAGTCCAAGAAACCCAGAGAGTCCCCAACAGGATAAACCCAAGGTGAAACACCCCAAGACACATATTAATCAAATTAACAAACATCAAACACAAAGAACAAATATTAAAAGCAGTAAGGGAAAAACAACAAATAACACACAAGGGAATTCCTATAAGGATAACAGCTGATCTTTCAATAGAAACTCTTCAAGCCAGGAGGGAATGGCAAGACATACTTAAAATGATGAAAGAAAATAACCTACAGCCCAGATTATTCTACCCAGCAAGGATCTCATTCAAATATGAAGGAGAAATCAAAAGCTTTACAGACAAGCAAAAGCTGAGAGAATTCAGCACCACCAAACCAGGTCTCCAACAAATATTAAAGGATATTCTCTAGACAGGAAACACAAAAATGGTGTATAAATTCGAACCCAAAACAATAAAGTAAATGGCAATGGGATCATACTTATCAATAATTACCTTAAACATAAATGGGTGGAATACTTATCAATAATTACCTTAAATGTAAATAGGTGGAATGCCCCAACCAAAAGACAAAGACTGGCTGAATGGATACAAAAATAAGACCCCTACATATGCTGTCTACAAGAGACCCACCTCAAAACAGGGGACACATACAGACTGAAAGTGAAGGGCTGGAAAAAGATTTTCCATGCAAATAGGGACCAAAAGAAAGGAGGAGTAGCAATACTCATATCAGATAAAATAGACTAAAACAAAGGCTGTGAAAAGAGACAAAGAAGGTCACTACATAATGAACAAAGGATCAATCCAAGAAGAAGATATAACAATTATAAATTTATATGCACCCAACACGGGAGCACCGCAATATGTAAGACAAATGTTAATAAGTATGAAAGGAGAAATTAACAATAACACAATAATGGTGGGAGACTTTAATACCCCACTCACACCTATGGATAGATCAACTAAACAGAAAAGTAACAAGGAAACACAAACTTTAAATGATACAATAGACCAGTTAGATCTAATTGATATCTATAGGACATTTCACCCCAAAACAATGAATTTCACCTTTTTCTCAAGCGCACATGGAACCTTCTCGAGGATACATCACATCCTGGGCCATAAATCTAGCCTTGATAAATATAAAAAAATTGAAATCATTACAAGCATCTTTTCTGACCACAATGCAGTAAGATTAGATCTCAATTACAGGAGAAAAACGATTAAAAATTCCAACATATGGAGGCTGAACAACACGCTGCTGAATAACCAACAAATCACAGAAGAAATCAAAAAAGAAATCAAAATTTGCATAGACATGAATGAAAATGAAAACACAACAACCCAAAACCTGTGGGACACTGTAAAAGCAGTCCTAAGGGGAAAGTTCATAGCAATACAGGCATACCTCAAGAAACAAGAAAAAAGTCAAATAAATAACCTAACTCTACACCTAAAGCAACTAGAAAAGGAAGAAATGAAGAACCCCAGGGTTAGTAGAAGGAAAGAAATCTTAAAAATTAGGGCAGAAATAAATGCAAAAGAAACAAGAGAGACCATAGCAAAAATCAACAAAGCCAAAAGCTGGTTCTTTGAAAGGATAAATAAAATTGACAAACCATTAGCCAGACTCATCAAGAAACAAAGGGAGAAAAATCAAATTCATAAAATTAGAAATGAAAATGGAGAGATCACAACAGACAACAAAGAAATACAAAGGATCATAAGAGACTACTATCAGCAATTATATGCCAATAAAATGGACAACGTGGAAGAAATGGACAAATTCTTAGAAAAGTACAACTTTCCAAAGCTGGACCAGGAAGAAATAGAAAATCTTAACAGACCCATCACAAGCACGGAAATTGAAACTGTAATCAAAAATCTTCCAGCAAACAAAAGCCCAGGTCCAGGCGGCTTCACAGCTGAATTCTACCAAAAATTTAGAGAAGAGCTAACACCTATCCTACTCAAACTCTTCCAGAAAATTGCAGAGGAAGGTAAACTTCCAAACTCATTCTATGAGGCCACCATCACCCTAATACCAAAACCGGACAAAGATCCCACAAAAAAAGAAAACTACAGGCCAATATCACTGATGAACATAGATGCAAAAATCCTTAACAAAATTCTATAAATCAGAATCCAACAACACATTATAAAGATCATACACCATGACCAAGTGGGCTTTATCTCAGGGATGCAAGGATTCTTCAATATCCGCAAATCAATCAATGTAATACACCACATTAACAAATTGAAAAATAAAACCATATGATTATCTCAATAGATGCAGAGAAAACCTTTGACAAAATTCAACATCCATTTATGATAAGAACTCTCCAGAAAGCAGGAATAGAAGGAACATACCTCAACATAATAAAAGCTATATATGACAAACCCACAGCAGACATTATCCTCAATGGTGAAAAATTGAAAGCATTTCCTCTAAAGTCAGGAACAAGACAAGGGGGCCCACTTTCACCATTACTATTCAACATAGTTTTGGAAGTTTTGGTCACAGCAATCAGAGCAGAAAAAGAAATAAAAGGAATCCAAATTGGAAAAGAAGAAGTAAAACTCTCACTGTTTACAGATGACATGATCCTCTACATAGAAAACCCTAAAGACTCCACCAGAAAATTACTAGAACTAATCAACTTTACTAAGTTGCAGGATATAAAATCAACACACAGAAATCCCTTGCATTCCTATACACTAATAATGAGAAAACAGAAAGAGAAATTAAGGAAACAATTCCATTCACCATTGCGGAAAGAATAAAATACTTAGGAATATATCTACCTAAAGAAACTAAAGACCTATATATAGGAAAACTATAAAACACTGGTGAAAGAATTCAAAGAGGACACTAATAGATGGAGAAATATACCATGTTCATGGATTGGAAGAATCAATATAGTGAAAATGAGTATACTACCCAAAGCAATTTATAGGTTAAATGCAATCCCTATCAAGCTACCAACAGTATTCTTCACAGAGCTAGAACAAATAATTTCACAATTTGTATGGAAATACAAAAAACCTCGAATAGCCAAAGCTATCTTGAGAAAGAAGAATGGAACTGGAGGAATCAACCTACCTGACTTCAGGCTCTACTACAAAGCCACAGTCATCAAGACAGTATGGTACTAGCACAAAGACAGAAATATTGATCAATGGAACAAAATAGAAAGCCCAGAGATAAATCCACGCACCTATGGACACCTTATCTTTGACAAAGGAGGCAAGAATATACAATGGATTAAGACAATCTCTTTAACAAGTGGTGCTGGGAAAACTAGTCAACCACTTGTAAAAGAATGAAACTAGAACACTTTCTAACACCATACACAACAATAAACTCAAGATGGATTAAAGATCTAAACATAAGAGCAGAAACGATAAAACTCCTAGAGGAGAACATAGGCAAAACACTCTCCAACATACATCACAGCAGGATCCTCTATGACCCACCTCCCAGAATATTGGAAATAAAAGCAAAAATAAACAAATTGGATCTAATTAAAATTAAAAGCTTCTGCACAACAAAGGAAACTATAAGCAAGGTGAAAAGACAGTCTTCAGAATGGGAGAAAATAATAGCAAATGAAGCAACTGGCAAACAACTAATCTCAAAAATATACAAGCAACTTCTACAGCTCAACTCCAGAAAAATAAATGACCCAATCAAAAAATGGGCCAAAGAACTAAATAGACATTTCTCCAAAGAAGACATACAGATGGGTAACAAACACATGAAAAGATGCTCAACATCACTCATTATCAGAGAAATACAAATCAAAACCACTATGAGGTACCATTTCACGCCAGTCAGAATGGCTGTGATCCAAAAGTCTACAAGCAATAAATGCTGGAGAGGATGTGGAGAAAAGGGAACCCTCTTACACTGTTGGTGGGAATGCAAACTAGTACAGCCACTATAGAGAACAGTGTGGAGATTCCTTAAAAAACTGGAAATAGAACTGCCTTATGATCCAGCAATCCCACTGCTGGGCATACATACTGAGGAAACCAGAATTGAAAGAGACACGTGTACCCCACTGTTCATCGCAGCACTGTTTATAATAGCCAGGACGTGGAAGCAACCTAGATGTCCATCAACAGATGAATGGATAAGAAAGTTGTGGTACATATACATAATGGAATATTACTCAACCATTAAAAAGAATACTTTTGAATCAGTTCTAATGAGGTGGATGAAACTGGAACCTATTATACAGAGTGAAGTATGCCAGAAAGAAAAACAGTACTACAGTATACTAATGCATATATATGGAATTTAGAAAGATGGTAACAATAACCCTGTGTACGAGACAGCAAAAGAGACACTGATGTATAGAACAGTCTTTTGGACTCTGTGGGAGAGGGAGAGGGTGGATGATTTGGGAGAATGGCATTGAAATACGTATAATATCATATATGGAACGAGTCGCCAGTCCAGGTTCGATGCATGATACTGGATGCTTGGGGCTGGTGCACTGGGACGACCCAGAGGGATGGTATGGGGAGGGAGGAGGCAGGAGGGTTCAGGATGGGGAACAGATGTATACATGTGGCGGATTCATTTTGATATTTGGCAAAACCAATACAATATTGTAAAGTTTAAAAATAAAATATAATTTTTAAAAATAAATAAATAACAAAAGCAAATAAATAAATAGATAAAGTGAAGCCTTGAAATTGCAATGTAAGCAGCAGCCAACGTGCCAGAGACTGGTGCTGACATATGCTAATTGTAATCCTTTAAAAATCTGCTCATTAAAACAAGATTTATTAGGCAACCTTGGCAAACCTGATTCCTTACTTCACATACCAAAGGGCAATGGAATTTGTTTAAATAAAATAGAATAATTCTGCCTTCTAACTAATTTTGATAGGTCCTGTGTTCCCATTTAATCTGAATCAGTGATGCATTACTATGATGTAACAGTTGCAAAGCATCTCCCAATAAAACAGAAAAAAATGTAAAAAAAAAAAAATAGGGAAGGGGTATGCATTCAGTGACCAGCTTGCTAGCTTCACCATATTTATCAAAGCAGAGGGCTTGTGGGCTCAAGATTTACAGCCTGTGACCTTTGGTAAGTCGGTTAAACCCTCGGTGTCTCAGTTTTCTTCTTTGTGAAAATGGACCTGGTATTTCTCATCACCCTGACTTATGGTGGGACCTAAAAATCCTGGGGAAACACCACCCCTGGTTTCCCTGAAGCTCTTCTCAGTAGTTGGTTCTCCATGCTCAATACCACTCTTTCTTCAGTGCCAAATAGCACTCCTCTGAGAAGCCTTTCAGCATCACTTATTCAGCTAAGCCTGGCTAGTGTCCCCAGGAGAAAGAGAAAGAGAGAGGAGGGATCAAGGAGGGACCTCAACAAGAGGGGGAGGTCTTTAGATTTAAATTTATCTGGGAGGTCTAAAGACCAAATAAAACCCCAGAAATCTCTAAAAAAAAAAAAAAAAAAAAAAAAGGTTAGATCAAGAATGATTGAGTGAGGGAATGGACTAAATCGAGTTTCTGGTCTAACTGAGGTCTTCTGATTCTTCAGCCAAATAAAGTTGGTTAAACTGTTAAAGTCTCCTCAATGGTGAGACTCAGGTAGCTACAAAAAAGAGAGAAAAAGAGGGCTGCCCCACGTGAACAGGACCTTCCATTGCCTGGTGCATGGAAGAAGAAAATACAAGAAGGAACACATGCAGCATACTGTCTCCACGCCTGTAAGTCTTCACTCTTTCTGGGAATGGAGTTCATTTTGAATTATCAGATACTGATCAGATTCTTAGGATTTGAGGAGAGTCGGACAAGGCAGGGGTAAGGAATGCAGAAAGGGTAGTGATTCAGGAAAGGAGACAGGAATATTCCTTTTCCTGTGGTCAGAAGCAGGTATTTTGGAAAACTGAGAGAGAAAAGGAGGCAAAATCATCTGACATTCCCCAACAAGCTTGTTTTATAAGGTATCTGTTAAATGAGAGGAGATTTTGAAAATGATCAGCTTTGGGTCACACGATTCTACTAAGACAGTTTGTCCGCAGAACAAATTAAAGTGAAGCTCTTAAAATGAAACAGGAGTCTCCCAAATAATGAGCTATTTTAAGCAAACTCTAGTGATTGTCAGCAGTGACGTGACTGGCTCATAATGTTGCCTCCATATTTGTTGTCTATGTCAGGGAACGAATGGTATGCTCTGCCAATTACTGACAGTATATAAAGGTCCATGGGGAGGAGACACACACTTCAGAAACATCCTCTTGCAGTCCACCTGAATCCTCTTGCCTTGACAACATGTGTTGTAACTACTACGGCAACTCCTGTGGCTATGGCTGTGGAAAGAGCTATAGCTGTGGGTTCAGCCCCTATTATGGCTGTGGATATGGAAGTAGATACGGCTGTGGATACAGCTCAGGATACGGCTGTGGATATGGCTCAGGATACGGCTGTGGATATGGGACAGGATATGGCTGTGGATTTAGCCCCTATTATGGCTGTGGTTATGGAACCAGATATGGCTGTGGATATGGCTCTGGCTATAGCAGCTACTGGCCAGTTTGCTACAGGAGATGTTATTCTTGCTGCTAGAACATCACCCTCTTAGCCTAGTCTGCTTCTGAAATGAGGAATCTAAAGATAATACTGCTTCGAGGATCTGTAACCCATGATTTGTACTTGCAAGAAATTGTATACGTGACAGAGGTTTTGACCTCCAACTACCCATTTTTAGATTGACATCCTTGAAGTCTGAAGTTCAATGGTGATATCATCTGACTCTTCCAAATTTAGCCTTTACTCCTTAATCTCTGAGTCTCTGTTATGACTGTGTTAATGATCCTAACATTCTAAAGCTTGGATAACCCCTTATCCTCAATAAAAATGGCTCATTGCTTCTAACAAATCTCTGTGTACTGCTTATGAATTAGTCTTTCGTGAGGTGCTATGGCCTTTTTCAAAGACTGGGCTAAGAGGTTGCTTGAACCTTGAGTTCTTTGATATAATACAAGCATTTCTTCTTGTATTTGCACCAAAAATAATACCTTCTCCAACTATTTCTTGTATCTCACATGCTCAGGCACTCACATACACAAGCACAAATCTCACAGTATTTCAGAACCATGCTGAACCATGCAAATCTCACTGTGTCAAGAATGGAGCTGGAGGAGCAAGTGGAGGAGGAATGACACACATTCAGGTGGTCATGACAAAGTCCAGGTGCAGGAGAGACAATCTGATTTCCTGCAGGAGTAATGGAATAGAAGAGATGCTTCCCAGAAGCAATGAGAAATTGGAAGCAGAGTTGGGTGTTAGACACTTGAAAATAAAGAACTAAGGAATGTATATTATTTGTAGACAAAGATGGAGAAGCTCTATACATTCAGCAAAAACAAGACCAGGACCTGACTGTGGCTCAGATCATGAACTCCTTATTGCCAAATTCAAACTTCAATTGAAGAAAGTGTGGAAAACCACTAAACCATTCAGGTACGACCTAAATCAAATCCCTTACAAATATACAGTGAAAGTGAGAAATAGATTTAAAGGACTAGATCTGATGGACAGAGTGCTTGATGAACTATGAACGGACTTAGTGACATTGTACATGAGAAAGGAATCAAGACCATCCCCAGGAAATAGAAATGCAAAAAAGTAAAATGGCTGTCTGAGGAGGCCTTACAAATAGCTGTGAAAAGAAGAGAAACAAAAAGCAAAGGAGAAAAGGAAAGATATACACATTTGAATGCAGAGTTCCAAAGAATAGCAAGGAGAGATAAGAAAGCCTTCTTCAGTGATCAACTCAAAAAATAGAGGAAAAAATAGAACAGGAAAGACTAGAGATCTATTCAAGAAAATTAGATATACCAAGGGAATATTTCATGCAATTTGGGCTCAAAAAGACAGAAATGGTATGGACCTAACAAAAGCAGAAGATATTAAGAAGAGGTGGCAAGAATACACAGAAGAACTGACAAAAAGATGTTCATGACCCAGATAATCAGGATGGTGTGATCACTCACCTAGAGCCAGACATCCTGGAATGTGAAGTCAAGTGGGCCTTAGGAAGCATCGCTATGAACAAAGCTAGTGGAGGTAATGGAATTCCATTTGAACTCTTTCAAATCCTGAAAGATGATGCTGTTAAAGTGTTTCCCTCAATATGCCAGCAAATTTGGAAAACTCAGCAGTGGCCACAGGACTGCAAAAGGTCAGTTTTCATTGCAATCCAAAAGAAAGGCAATGCCAAAGAATGTTCAAACTACCGCACAACTGCATTCATCTCACATGCTAGTAAAGTAATACTCAAAATTCTCCAAGCCAGGTTTTCAGCAATATGCAAACCGTGAACTTTCAGATGTTCAAGCTGGATTTAGAAAAGGCAGAGGAACCAGAGATCAAATTGCCAACATCCACTGGATCATCAAAAAAGCAAGAGAGTTCCAGAAAAACATGTACTCTTTATTGACTATGCCAAAGCCTTTGACTGTGTGGGTCACAATAAACTGTGGAAAATTCTGAAAGAGATGGGAATACCAGACCACCTGACCTGCCTCTTGAGAAACCTATATGCAGGTCAGGAAGCAACAGTTAGAACTGGGTATGAAACAACAGACTGGTTCCAAATAGGAAAAGGAGTACGTCAGGGATGTATATTGTCACCCTGCTTATTTAACTTATATGTAGAGTACATCATGAGAAACACTGGGCTGGAAGAAGCACAAGCTGGAATCAAGATTGCTGGGAGAAATATCAGTAACCATCAGATATGCAGATGACACCACCCTTATGGCAGAAAGTGAAGAAGAACTAAAGAGCCTTTTAGATGAAAGTGAAAGAGGAGAGTGAAAAAGTTGGCTTAAAGCTCAACATTCAGAAAACTAAGACCATGGCATCTGGTCTTGTCACTTCATGGCAAATAGATGGGGAAACAGTAGAAACAGTGGCAGACTTTTTTTGTGGGCTCCAAAATCACTGCAGATGGTGATTGCAGCCATGAAATTATAAGACGCTTACATCTTGGAAGAAAGTTATGACCAACCTAGAAAACATATTAAAAAGGAGACACAGTACTTTGCCAACAAAAGTCTGTCTCATCAAGGCTATGGTTTTTCCAGTGGTCATGTATGGATGTGAGAGTTGGACTGTGAAGAAAGCTGAGTGCAGAAGAATTGATGCTTTTGAACTGTGGTGTTGGAGAAGACTCTTGCGAGTCTCATGGATGGCAAGGAGATCCAACCAGTCCATCCTAAAGGAGATCAGTCCTGGGTATTCATTGGAAGGACTGATTTTGAAGCTGAAACCCCAATACTTTGGCCACCTGATGTGAAGAGCTGACTCATTTGAAAAGACCCTGATGCTGGGAAAATTGAGGGCAGGAGGAGAAGAGGATGGCAGAGGATGAGATGGTTGGATGGCATCACCAACTCAATGGACATGAGTTTGGGTAAGCTCCAGGAATTGGTGATGGACAGGGAGTCCTGGCGTTGAAGAGGCCTGGTTCATGGGGTTGTAAAGAGTTGGAAACAACTGAATGACTGAACTGAACTGAACTGAACCAAACCAGTTCATCTCTATTGCATGTTGTAAAATGTCTTTTTACACATTATCTCAATTCATTTTCACATCCTCTTAAAATAAATAGAGTGGGTCTTGACAAACAAGTAGTTGGGAGAAAGAAGCTGAGGCTCAGAGTGATTAAGTCACTATCTTGAAATCACACAGCAACTGAGTGTCAGAGCCAAGTTTTCATAGTCTTCTGCTAGTGAGCTCACTGCCATATGCTCCTCCTGGCCAGGCCCTTTCCTGCTTATGGAAGCAGTATGCGCTGTGCTCTAAATAATCTGAAGAGAAAAAGAAAAGTCTGAGTGTTCCTCTCTACATCTGCTTAGTGATTACACACCTCCACTGGTGGTAATAAATGCACAGAAAGACTTGTTGTCCCACTCCCTTATCTGACTGGCCAGTTCCTACTCAAGCCTCATGTCTAGTGCCCCATCTTCTCAGAACTCTTTCCTGACTCTCACAGCACTAATAACCTTCCTTATTTTATAACTTTCATAACACATGGCTACAAAAACAATTACTTCATTTCTTCTTTAAATCCTACTATGTTACTCCTACATAAAATTATGAATTCACTGAGAACTAGGCTCATTGGATGGATAGAGGAGAGATTCATACATAAATACCTATATCAGTTCAGTTCAGTTCAGTCACTCAGTTGTGTCCGACTCTTTGCAACCCCAAGGACTGCAGGACATCAGGCCTCCCTGTCCATCACCAACTCCCTGAGTTTGCCCAAATTCATGTCCACTGAGTCAGTGATGCCATCCAACCAATCTCATCCTCTGTCATCCCCTTCTCCTCCTGCTTTCAATTTTCCACAGAATCAGGTTCTTTTCAAATGAGTCAGCTCTTTAATCAGGTGGCCAAAGTATTGGAGTTTCAGGTTCAACATCAGTCCTTCCACTGAACACCCAGGACTGATCTCCTTTAGGATGGACTGGTTGGATCTCCTTGTAGTCCAAGGGACTCTCAATAGTCTTCTCCAACACCACAGCTCAAAAGCATCAATTCTTCGGCACTCAGCTTTCTTCACAGTCCAACTCTCACATCCATACATGACTACTGGAAAAACCATAGCCTTGACTAGATGGACCTTTGTTAGCAAAGTACTGTGTCTCCTTTTTAATATGCTGTGTAGGTTGGTCATAACTTTCATTCCAAGGAGTAAGTGTCTTTTAATTTCATGGCTGCAATCACCATCTACAGTGATTTTGGAGCCCAAAAAAATAAAGTCTGACACTGTTTTTACTGTTTCCCCATCTATTTGCCATGAAGTGATGAGACCGGATGCCATGATCTTAGTTTTCTGAATGTTGAGCTTTAAGGCCAACTTTTTCACTCTCCACTTTCACTTTCAACAAGAGCTCTTTAGTTCTTCTTCACTTTCTGCCATAAGGGTGGTGTCATCTGCATATCTGAGGTTATTGATATTTCTCCAGGCAATCTTGATTCCAGCTTGTTCTTCTTCCAGCCCAGTGTTTCTCATGATGTACTCTACATATAAGTTAAATAAACAGGGTGACAATATACAGCCTTGATGTGCCAGCATACCCATATTTTTCCTATTTGGATCATCTCTGTTGTTCCATGCTCAACAGAATATTGAACTGCCAAGGATGAACTAATGACAAAGGTCCAGGAGGCACAGAGCAACATAGTGATAATCAGGAAAAGAAAAATAATCTAAGAAAAACCAGATTCTGCCTACTTTCTGAATAGAAACCTCTGACTTTGTACAGTGCCCCTGTGTGTCTCTCAAAAAAGTTTCTTACAGCTCCAGTTAATAATTCCTGGGTGTGACAGTGTTTAACCTACAAACCTTTGAAAACTCTAGCCTGCATAAATAGGTTTTTCCAGCCACATGTGATTGTTCAGAGCCTCCCAACTGTGAGAGGCAGGAGATGTTCTAAACTGTCTAAACACAGATCCCTTTGAGTAGTTAAAGATTGATTAGTCAATTGTATTGTGAAAAAAACTTATTGGGCCAATGTTTTGCTAAGTTTCTTACCTACTGTGTCCTTCAAAATTGATTGATATAATGGGTGTATCATCCAAGTGTAGCCTCAATTCATAACCTTTGAGTTAATTCTTTTCTTGATTGGACTGCAGCATAGAATGCAGCTTTGTCCAATGCTTTTTGGGGCTGGTGCCTGTCTTTCCAATAATCACCTTTAGAAAGATAAGTTTCTTAAAAACTCATGCCTCCCTGGCCAGAAGATGAGGTGATTCACCTGAACTTTTTGCATAACATAAGTTTGAAAGCCTGTTGATCCCCTGCTCCTCATGACTCCACCTTCCCCATTATCTCTATGCACAACTGGTATAAAACCTACTTTGAAAATAAAGATGGCCTTGTTCAAACTTGGTCTCCCCATTTAATATTCTCTCTCAAATTCTGGTGAGTCTCCATCTGGACACAGAACCCTTCATGCTTGCTAATCACCATCAGTCCTTCAATGAATATTCAGGACTGTGTTCCCATCCTTTAGAGAATGGACCTAGGTTTTGGATCTAAATTCTTGTCTTGAAGTTTATTGGGACTCTCACCAAGTCTTCTTGAACAACATTTTCTGAAAAGCATCAGTTCATCCTATCACTCTTTATATCTTTGATAAAATATTTTATAATCCAACACTCATCCATCCATACCCTGGATCAGCTAATCTGCATACTGGAAAAACAGGGGGCTATACAGCCCGGCATTGATGTACTTTTTTCCTATTTGGAACCAGTCTGTTGTTCCATGTCTACAGCATGTAGAACCCAAGGATGCTACTAATACTCCAGGGCACAGACCAACATGTAATAACTAAAAGAAAAATAATCGAGAATGTCAGTAGTACTGAGAATAGAAACATTACAGTATACTTGTGTGTTTACAAACAAGTTTCTTCTCAAACCAAACCTTCTTTTTCTCTGCAGCTACACATCTTTTCTATTGCCAAACAGGGGAAAAAATGTGTGGCTTTTAAAAGTTTCAGTACAGTTTCAGTTCAGTCTCAGTCATGCCCTATTCTTTGTGACCTCATGGACTGCAGCAACCAGGTTCCCTGTCCATCACCTTTACCAGAGCTTTCAAAATGTCCATGAGTTGAGGCCATCCAACCATCTCATCCTCTGTTGTCCCCTTCTCCTCCTGCCTTCAATCTTTCCCAGCATCAGGGTCTTTTCAAATGAGTCAGTTCTTCACACCGGGTAGTCAAAGTACTGGAGCTTCAGCTTCAGCAACAGTCCTTCCGATGAATATTCAGGACTGATTTCCTTTTGGATGGATTGGTTGGATCTCCTTGCAGTCCAAGGGACTCTCAAGACTCTTTTTTTGAACAACACAGTTGAAAAGCATCAGTTCTTTGGCATTCAGTTCTTTTTATAATCCAACACTCACATCCATACATGACTACTGGAAAAACCATAGCTTTGACTAGATGGACCCTTCTCAGCAAAGTCATGTCTCTTCTTTTTAATATGCTCTCTAGGTTGGTCACAGCTTTTCTTCCAGTGAGCAAGCATCTTTTTCTTTCATGGCTGCAATCACCATCTGCAGTAATTTTGGAGCCCAGGAAAATGAAGTCTCTCCCTGTTTCCATTGTCTCCCCATCTATTTACCATGAAGTGATGGGACCAGATTGCATGATCTTTGTTTTCTGAATGTTGAGTTTTAAGCCAGCCATTTCATTCTCCTCTTTCACTTTCATCAAGAGGGTCCTCAGTTCCTCTTCACTTTCTGCCATTAAGGTGGTGTCATCTGCATATCTTAGATTATTTATATTTCTCCCACTAATCTTGATTCCAGCTTGTGCTTCATCCAGCCTGGTATTTTGCATGATGTACTCTGCTTAGAAGATAAATAAGCAGGATGACAGTATACAGCCTTGACTTACTGCTTTCCCAATTTGGAACCAGTTCATTGTTCCATGTCCAGTTCTAACTGCTGCTTCTTGACCTGCATACAGGTTTTTCAGGAGGCAGGCAAGGTGGTCTGGTATTCCCATCTCTTGAAACATTTTCCTCAGTTTATTGTGATCTGTGCAGTCAAAGGCTTTGGCATAGTCAATAAAGCAGAAGTAGATGTTTTTCTGGAACTCTCTTGCTTGTTCTATTTTATTTTATTTTTTTCAGTTGAATTTTCATTTATTTGCAACATAGGAACTTACAAAAGTAAAAAGTTTTAATGTATTTATTACTTGTAATATCATTAAAACCCACCAAATTCCTAGGAATATATTTTATAATATATATATAAACCTCTACACTAAAAACTACAGAAAATTATTAAGAAAAACTGAAGAAGATCTAAGTAGCAATTAGACAGATTAGACCCATTAGCATATTGCAAATGTATCAGTTCTCCCCATTTTGATCTATAAATTCAAAATCTCATTAGATTTTACAGTGCCAATTGACTGACTAGCACTGTCAATTGTTCCATTTTAAAGTTATTTTTGTTTATCTCACTTGCTTAGGTGTACCTTTCATAATCTTTCATAATCAAGCAGATTCCAATACTTATTATTTTTTACAATAAGAACCATGAAATCTTCTATTGCACACTCAAATTTCAACAACAGTGAGATGAGTGGTGATCCAGTACTTTATTGAATGCCTTCAGAAGGAACTTTCACCAAGCTTCTGATTTCATTTCTGAGAGTTTTCAATATTAGGCATTTTTCCTTCAGCTGAGAAATCATTCAACCTTTGTTTTTTTTTTCTTCTATTGATCACTGGTATAATCTTATGACTCTGCTATGTTGAATCATGAATGATAGGCATAAAGAAAATATATCCTCATTCCAATCATCATTATGCTTCAGTTTTCTTACCTTTTCCAGTCCTCCTTGCTATTTGAAATTTTAAGTTTGCTTCACAAATTCTCTACAGTAGACACTTTGCTTTTCTTTTTTTTTTTTTTCAGATATATGTAATGTTTATTTATTTATTTATTTTTAAAAATTATTATTATTTTTTTTTTACTTTACAATATTGTATTGGTTTTCCCATACATCAACATGCATCCGCCATGGGTGTACCGGATGGGTGTTCCCCATCCTGAACCCTTTTCCCACCTCCCTCCCCGTACCATCCCTCTGGGTCATCCCAGTGCACCAGCACCAAGCTTCCTGTATCCTGCATTGAACCTGGACTGGCGATTCGTTCCTTATATGATATTATACATGCTTCAATGCCATTCTTCCAAATCATCCCACTCTCCCTCTCCCACAGAGTCCAAAAGACTGTTCTAGACATCTGTGTCTCTTTTGCTGTCTCGTATACAGGGTTGTCATTACCATTTTTCTAAATTCCATATATATGCATTAGTATACTGTATTGGTGTTTTTCTTTCTGGCTTACTTCACTCTGTATAGTAGGTTCCAGTTTCATTCACCTCATTACAACTGATTCAAATGTATTCTTTTTAATGGCTGAGTAATACTCCATTGTGTATATGTACCACTGCTTTCTTATCCACTCATCTGCTGATGGATGTCTAGGTTGCTTCCATGTCCTGACTATTATAAACAGTGCTGTGATGAACAGCGGGGTACACATGTCTCTTTCAATTCTGGTTTCCTTGGTGTGTATGCCCAGCAGTGGGATTGCTGGGTCATATGGCAGTTCTATTTCCAGTTTTTTAAGGAACCTCCACACTGTTCTCCATAGTGGCTGTATTAGTTTGCATTCCCACCAACAGTGTAAGAGGGTTCCCTTTTCTCCACACCCTCTCCAGCATTTATTGCTTGTAGATTTTGGATCACAGCCATTCTGACTGGTGTGAAATGATACCTCATTGTGGTTTTGATTTGCATTTCTCTGATAATGAATGATGTTGAGCATCTTTTCATGTGTTTGTTAGCCATCTGTATGTCTTCTTTGGAGAAATGTCTATTTAATTCTTAGGACCATTTTTTGATTGGGTCGTTTATTTTTCTGGGATTGAGCTGCAGGTGTTGCTTGTATATTTTTGAGATTAGTTGTTTGTCCATTGCTTCATTTGCTATTATTTTCTCCCATTCTCAAGGCTGTCTTTTCACCTTGCTTTATAGTTTCCTTTGTTGTGCAGAAGCTTTTAATTTTAATTAGATCCCATTTGTTTATTTTTGCTTTTATTTCCAATATTCTGGGAGGTGGGTCATAGAGGATCTTGCTGTGATGTATGTCAGAGAGTGTTTTGTCTATGTTCTCCTCTAAGAGTTTTATAGTTTCTGGTCTTATGTTTAGATCTTTAATCCATTTTGAGTTTATTGTGTATGGTGTTAGAAAGTGTTCTAGTTTCATTCTTTTACAAGTGGTTGACCAGTTTTCCCAGCACCACTTGTTAAAGAGATGGTATTTTATCCATTGTATATCCTTGCCTCCTTTGTCAAAGATAAGGTGCCCATGGGTGCATGGGTTTATCTCTGGGCTTTCTATTTTGTTCCATTGATCTATATTTCTGTCTTTGTGCCAGTACCATACTGTCTTGATGACTGTGGCTTTGTAGTAGAGCCTGAAGTCAGGCAGGTTGATTCCTCCAGTTCCATTCTTCTTTCTCAAGATAGCTTTGGCTATTCAAGGTTTTTTGTATTTCCATACAAATTGTGAAACTATTTGTTCTAGCTCTGTGAAAAACACCGTTGGTAGCTTGATAGGGATTGCATTGAATCTATAGATTGCTTTAGGTAGTATGACACTTTGCTTTTCAATGCCGCTGCCAAAGCAGAATTTCTGGCCATAATTCCCCTGGTTTACTGAAAAGTCTTCCATCTTTATTGCATTATTTCTAAACCTTTTCACTCAAGCCTCTCCATACCTAATGATGCCTGAAGAACCACCTCTATTCTGTGCATCATGGAATAACCAGCTCTGGTTATAATACCTTGCACATAAGTTGGGTTCAATTAATATTACTCTAATAAAAAATTGATAGATTAAATCAAATTTCTGTTCAAAT
>NW_027219147.1:0-5638 GCF_027580195.1 Bos mutus
CGGCGGTTATCAAGCAGACGCCAGTCTGCCCAGCTGGCTTTCAAGCAGATGGAGGGCATCTGCGCCCGGATTCGCAGCTGACGAAGAATCAAGCAGGGCGTAAAAACAGGATGACTGAAGCGCTGATCATGTGACTGCTCATGTGCTGATCAGTAGCTCCTGCGCAGATCATGTGCCTCAGCAGGCGAGAATCAAGCAGCTGAGCAGGCGCTGAATCATGCGGCCCAGCTGGCGCAGATATCAAGCTTAGATGACGAGCATGAATCGCAGAGATGGCCGCGATTATCAAGCGGGTGAAAGCAGCGAATCCCTGCGGCCCAGCTGGCGATTGTCAAGCAGATGAGCGGGCATGAATCCTGCGGCCGCTGCGTTATCAACAGATGAGCAAGCGCTGAAGGCAGATCCCTACTGGCCCAGCTGGCGATTATTCAAGCAGATGAGCAGGCATGAATCTGCGGCCCAGCTGGCGTTATCAAGCAGATGAGCAGGCATGATCTCGCAGCCCAGCTGGCGATTATCAAGCAGATGCGAGGCGCGATTATCCTGCGGCCCAGAGGGCGTTGCATTTCAAGCAGCTGACCAGGCATAAATCCTGCGCCCAGCTGGCGATTTTAAGCGAATGAGCAGGCATAAATCATGCGGCCCAGCTGGTGATTATCAAGCAGCTGAGCAGGGCAGCCATCCTGCGGCCCAGCTGGATTTATCAAGTAGATGAGCAGGCATGAATCATGCGGCTCAGCTGGCGATTATCAAGCAGCTGAGCAGGTGCTAATCCTATCTCAGCTGGCACTATCACGTAGATGAGCAGGCATTGATCATGCGGCCCAGCTTGTGATTATCAAGCAGATGAGCAGGCATGAATCATGCTCGTGGCGATTATTCAAGCAGCTGAAGGCGGATCATGACCAGCTCGAGCAATTATCAAGCAGATGAAGCAGGAATGAATCATGCTGACCCAGCTGGCGATTATCAAGCAGATGAGCAGGCATGAATCATGCAGCCCAGCTGGCGATTATCAAGCAGATGAGCGAGGCATGAATCATGCGGCCCAGCTAAGCGATTATCAAGCAGCTGAGCAGGCATGAATCCTGCGGCCCAGCTGGCGAGTTATCAAGCAGATGAGCAGCCATGAATCCCTGCGGCCCAGCTGGCGATTATCAAGCAGATGAGCAGCCGCGAATCCTGACCCTGCTGGCGATTATCAAGCAGCTGAGCAGGCATGAATCGCGTGCTCCAGGCACTGATCACGTGCCTTTCAAGCCGTGATCAGGTGAGCTGAGGCGCTGATCATGACTGCTCATGTGCTGATCCGGTAGCTCTCCTGCAACGGATGATGTGCCTCAGCAGGCAAAAATCAAGCAGCTGAGCCATGAATCTGGCGATTATCAAGCAGCTGAGAAGGCATGAATCCTGCGGCCAATGGCGTTTATCAAGCAGATGAGCAATAATGAATCTGCGCCCAGCTGGCGATTATCAAACAGCTGAGCAGGCATGAATCCTGCGGACCAGCTGGCGATTATCAAGCAGATGAGCAGGCATAGATCCCTGCGACAGCTGGTGCGAGTATCAAGCAGATGAGCAGGCATGCATCTGTGGCCCTGCGGGGCGATTATCAGGCGGCTGAGCGAGCTGAAATCCGCGCTCACCTGGGCATCGAAGGCGGCTGAGCGCAAAAAATCGGTCCCTGCGGCGTGATCATGTGACTGCTCATGTGCTGATCAGCTGAGCTCTCTGCCGCGGATCATGCGGCCCAACAAGCGATTATCAAGCAGCTGAGCGCAGCGCATGAATCTGCGGCCCGACAAATTGATCCTGCAAAAGCTGTGATTATCCGGCGCTAAGAAGCGCTGGCTACGGCGGTTGCTGGCGATTATCAAGCGAATGAGCAGGCATAATCCCGCGCTCCGGCACTGGCGATAATCGTCGCCGCCCTTCTTCAGCCGCATGAATCCTGCTGCCCAGGCCTGCGATTTATCAGGCAGCTGAGCAGCGGTTCCATCCTGCGGCTCGCTGGCGATTATCAAGCGCTGAGCAGGCGCAGATCCCTCGGCCCAGCTGGCGATTATCAAGCGGCTGAAACGGCATAAAATCCTGCGGCCCAGCCTGGCGATTATCAGGCACCTGAGCAGGCATGAATCCTGCGGCCCGTGGCGATTATCAAGCAGCTGAGCAGGCGAATCGCGATGGCCAGCTGGCGATTATCAAGCGATGAGCAGGCTCAATCATGCGGCCCAGCTGGCGATTATAAAGCAGATGAGCAGGCATGAATCCTGCAGCTCTCTGCCGCGGATTATCAAGCGCTCAGCAGGCATGAATCCAGCGTAGCTCAGCAGGCGGTGATCACGTGGCTCTCCTGCGGTGATCACGTGATGAGCAGGTGCTGATCTCGGCCCTGCTCGCGATGATCAGGCGGATGAGCACGGATGATGTGACTCCAGCTGGTCATTGAATCGCGGCAGATGAGCTGGCGCATGATCGGCGACCCAACTTGGCGTAATCAGAAAGCGGCTGAGAGGCATGAATCCTGCCGGCTAGCTGGCGATAATCAAAACGAATGAACAGGGCGCCAGATCACGTGACTCAGCTGCCGATTATCACGTGGCTGTCAGGCAGTCCAGCAGGTGACTGATTAGGTGCTGATGACAGCTGACGGATCCTGCGGCCCAGCTGGCGTAACTCTCCGCACCCGATCCTTGTGCCTCCCAGCAGGCAACAATCAAACGAATGAGCAGGCGCGTCATGCGGCCCGGCGCGCGTTAACAGGCAGATGAGCAGGCGTAATCCTCAACTCAGCAGGCGTTACGTGGCTGCATACGGTGAGCAGCCTTTGAATCTCGCGGCCCATTAATGTGATTGTCAGGCGGTACCTCCTGCGGTTCCTGCGGCCCAGCTGGCGTTAGCAGCTGGAGCAGGCATGAATCCTGCGGCCCCACCTGCGATTATCGGGCAGCTGAGACAGGCGCAGATCCTGCGGCCCAGCTGGCGATTATCAGGCAGCTGAGCGGCATGAATCGTAAACCCAGCTGGCGATTATCCAAGCAGCTGAGCGAGCATGAATCTCTTGACCCAGCTGGTCATTATCAAGCTGCATGAGCATGCATGAATCCTGCGGCCCAACTGGCGATTATCAAGCAGATGAAGGCGAATCTGCGGCCTTCCAGCGATTATCGCGCCTGAAGGCGCCAGATCGTCTTTGACAGCTGGCGATTACCAAAGCGGCTGAAGGGCACTAGATCATGCACGACCCGCTAGCGATTATCAAGCAGCTGAGAAGGCATGAATCCCCTGCGACCCCAGCTGGCCATTATCAGGCAGATGAGCAGGCGATCCTGCGGCTGACTGGCGATTATCGGCAGCTGAGCAGGCATGAATCCTGCGGCCCGGCTAGGATTATCAAGCAGAATGAGAGGCATGGTTCTGCGGCCCAGCGCGATTACCAGCAGCTGAGCGAGCGTGAATCCTGCGGCCAGCTGGCGATTATCGAGCGCGAGCGAGCAGCAATCCTCGGCTTAGCAGGCATTATCAAGCAGATGAGCAGGATGAATCATGCGGCCCAGCGGCAATTATCAACAGATGAGCAGGCATGAATCATGCAGCCAAGCTGGCTATTATCAAGCAGATGAGCAGGCATGAATCATGCGGCCCAGCTAGCGATTATCAAGTAGCTGAGCATGTATGAATCCTGCGGCCCAGCTGGCGGTTATCAAGCAGATGATCAGCCATGAATCCTGCGGCCCAGCTGGCGATTATCAAGCAGATGAGCAGCATGATCCTGCGGCCCAGCGAGGCGATTATCAAGCAGCTGAGCGGCGCTAATCCGTAACTCAGCAGGCACTGATCACGTGCCTTGTCAGCGCATGATCAGGGACTGGAGCGCTGATCATGTGACTGCTCATGTGCTGATCGGTAGCTCTCCTGCGGATATGTGCCTCAGCGAGGCAAGAATCAAGCAGCTGAGCAGGCATGAATCATGCGGCCCAATAAAGCGATTATCAAGCAGCTGGAAGGCGATCAGAACCTGCTTGACCCAGGACTGGCGTTTATCGAAGCAAGCGCTGAGCAGGCATGACGAGCGCGGCAGCCGGCTGGCGATTATCAGAAAGCAGATGAGCGAGCATGAATCCTGCGGCCCAGCTGGCGATGTCAAGCGAATGAAAGCATGAATCTGCGGCAGCTGGCGTTATCAAGCAGATGAACAGGCGTAATCGCTGTGACTACGGCGAGGCGATTATTAATCAGGTAAAGCTTTGTCATACCCCAGTAATCCAGGTGACTGAACTGGTGCTGATCATGTGACTGAGCTCATGTGATGTCCGGCCCAACTAGCTCCGCACCCACGATCATGTGCCTCAGCGAGCAGGCAATCAAGCAGCGGAGCAGGCATGAATCCTGCGCCCAGCTGGCAGCGTTATCGCGCTGAGCAGCCATGAATCCTGCTGGCCCAGCTGGCGATTATCCAAGCAGAGAGCAGCCATGAATCCTGCGGCTCAGCTGGCGATTATCAAGCAGCTGAGCAGCGCTAGTCCGGTAACTCAGCAGGCACTGATCGTGGCTGTCATACACAGTGATCAGGTGACACGAGCGCAATCGTGTGACTGCTCATGTGCTGATCAGGTAACTCTGCGTGCGGATCCTCAGCAGGCAAAAACTAAGCATCAGAACGAGCAGAGTCTGCGGCAGTGGCGGTATCAAGCAGTGACAAACGCCCGAATACCAAACCCGCACAACATTATCAAAAACAAACAACATAGATCCTCCTTCCCAGTTGCGGCGATTATCGGAAGCAGATGAGCGAGGCGTCCTGCGGCCCAGCTGGCGTTATCAAAAGTGATAAAACGAGCATGAATCATGAGTCCCAATGGAATTATCAAAAGCGGATGATGGGCATGAATCCTGCTGGCCAGCTGGCGATTATCAACCGATGTTGAAACATGAATCACGCCCGGCCAGCTGGCGGTGTATCAAGCAGCACAAACGGCGCTGAATCCTGCGCGTCTCGGCGGCGATTATCAGAAACAGATGAGCGGGCGCGATCCTTTAGCTCAGCTGGCGATTATCAGAAGCAGATGAGCAGGCGCGTGAATCTGCGGCCCAGCTGGTCATTATCGGAGCAGCTGAGCAGGCATGAATCCTTGGCCCAGCGGCAGTTATCAAAAAGGAGATGAAGAGGCATGAATCCTGCGGCCAGCTGGCGATTATAGGCGCCTGAAAGCGCATGAATCCCTGCGGCCCAGGTGGCGATTGCAAGCAGATGAGCGGGCATGAATCCTCTGGCCCGCTCGCGATTACCAGGCGCCTGAAGGCGCAGATCTGCGGCCCACCTGGCGATTATCAGGCAGCTGAGCAGAGTATGAATCCTCGCGACAACCGGCGATTATCAGGCAGCTGAGCGAGCGCGATCTCATTAGCCAGCGTCATCAAGCAGCTGAAGCGCTGATCTCTTGTTGCTGGCGATTATCAAGCAGATGAACGGCGCTAATCCGCGTGACTCATGGGCACTGATCACGTGGCTGTCATGCGGTGATCAGGTGGCTGAAGGCGCTGATCATGTGACTGCTCATGTGCTGATCAGGAGCTCTCAGCACGGATCATGCCTCAGCAGGCAAGAATCAAGCAGCTGAGCAGGCATGAATCCTGC
>NW_027219148.1:0-8610 GCF_027580195.1 Bos mutus
TATCTGCGTGATATTTGCCTGATCAGCCACGTGAGCAGTGCATTATATCCAAGTGATCAGTGCATGATCAATCACGTGATCAATGTATGATCAGCCACGTGAACAGTGCATGGTAGCTATGTGATCATTGCATGATCAGCCACGTGATCAGTGCATGATAGCCACGTGATCAGTGCATGATAGCCACGTGATCAGTGCATGATCAGTCACGTGATACGTGTGTGATCAGCCACGTGATCAGTGCATGATATCCACGTGATCAGTGCAGGATAGCCACGTGATCACTTCATGATTAGTCACGTGATCTGTACATGATCAGTCACGTGATACGTGTGTGATCAGCCACGTGATCAGTGCATGATAGAGTGCATGATAGCCAGGTGATCAGTGCATGATATTCACGTGATCAGTGCATGATAGCCACGTGATCAGTGCATGAGAGCCACGTGATCAGTGCAGGATCACTCACATGATCAATGCATGATAAACCAGGTGATCAATGCATGATCAATTACGTGATCAGTGCATGATCAGTCATGCGACCAGTACATGGTAGCTGCGTGATCATTCCATGATCAGCCACGTGAGCAGTGCATGATAGCCACGTGATCAGTGCATGATCAGTCACGTGACCAGTGCATGGTAGCTACGTGATCATTGCATGATCAGCCACGTGATCAGTGCATGATACCCACGTGATCAGTGCATGATCAGTCACGTGATACGTGTGTGATCAGCCACCGGATCAGTGCGTGATGAGCCACGTGATCAGTGCAGGATCAATTACGTGATCAGTGCATGATCAGTCACGAGACCAGTACATGGTTGCTACGTGATCGTTGCATGATCAGCCACGTGAGCAGTGCATGATCAGTCACGTGATCAGTGCATGATCAGTCACGTGATCAGTGCATGATCATTCACGTGATCAGTGCATGATCATTTCGTGATCTGTGCATGATCAGACACGTGACCAGTATATGGTAGCTACGTGATCATTCCATGACGAACCACGTGAGCAGTGCATGATAGCCACGTGATGTGTGCATGATGAGTTACGTGAGCAGAGTATGATCAGCCACGTGATCAGTGCATGAGTGCCACGTGATCAGTGCATGGTATGTCACGTGACAGGTGTTTGATCAGCCACGTGAACAGTGCATGTTCAGCCACGTATTCAGTGCATGTAGCCACGTGATCAGTGCATGATCAGTTACGTGAGCAGTGTATGATCAGCCACGTGATCAGTGCATGGTCAGCCACGTGATCAGTGCATGATCAGCCACGTGATCAGTGCATGATATCACGTGATCAGTGCATGATCAATCACGTGATCAGTGCATGATCAGCCACGTGAACAGTGCATGCTCAGTCACATGATCAGGGCCTGCTGAGCTGCGTGATTACTGTCTGCTCATCTGCTTGACAATTGCCAGCTGAGCTGCACGATTCCTGCCTGTCATCTGCTTGACAATTGCCAGCTGTGCTGTGTAATTCCTGCCTGTTCAGCTGCTTGATTATTGCCAGCTGAGCAGCATGATTCCTCACAGCTGAGTTCCATGATTGTGCCTGCTGACTGTTTGATTCGTGCCTACTCAGCTCTTTTTTTATTGCCTCCAGAGGCACATGATCAGTGTATGATAGCAAACATGATCAGCGCATGATCAGTCACATGATCAGCGCCATTAAGTCACGTGATCACTACATGATAGTCATGTGATCAGTCCATGCTCAGTAACGGTATCAGTGCATGATCAGCCACGTGATCAGTGCATGATCTGTCACATGATTAGTGTATGATCATCCACGTGATCAGTGCATGGGCAGTCATGTGATCAGTGCATGATATAGACGTGATAAGTGTGATCAGTCCACGTGATCAGTGCAGGATAGCCACGTGATCAGTGCATGATCAGTCACCTGATGGGTGTATGATCATTCACGTGACCTGTACATGGTAGCTACATGATCATTGCATGATCAGCCACGTGATCAGTGCATTATATTCATGTGATCAGTGTATGATCAGCCACGTGAGTCGTGCATGATAGCCACGTGATCAGTGCATGATCAGTCACTTGATCAGTGCATGATCAGTCATGTGACCAGTACATGGTATCTGCGTGATATTTGCCTGATCAGCCACGTGAGCAGTGCATTATATCCAAGTGATCAGTGCATGATCAATCACGTGATCAATGTATGATCAGCCACGTGAACAGTGCATGGTCAGCTATGTGATCAGTGCATGATCAGCCACGTGATCAGTGCGCCACGTGATCAGCCACGTGATCAGTGCATGATAGCCACGTGATCAGTGCATGATATCCACGTGATCAGTGCATGATAGCCACGTGATCAGTGCATGATATCCACGTGATCAGTGCAGGATAGCCACGTGATCACTTCATGATTAGTCACGTGATCTGTACATGATCAGTCACGTGATACGTGTGTGATCAGCCACGTGATCAGTGCATGATAGAGTGCATGATAGCCAGGTGATCAGTGCATGATATTCACGTGATCAGTGCATGATAGCCACGTGATCAGTGCATGAGAGCCACGTGATCAGTGCAGGATCACTCACATGATCAATGCATGATAAACCAGGTGATCAATGCATGATCAATTACGTGATCAGTGCATGATCAGTCATGTGACCAGTACATGGTAGCTGCGTGATCATTCCATGATCAGCCACGTGAGCAGTGCATGATAGCCACGTGATCAGTGCATGATCAGTCACGTGACCAGTGCATGGTAGCTACGTGATCATTGCATGATCAGCCACGTGATCAGTGCATGATACCCACGTGATCAGTGCATGATCAGTCACGCGTGATCGTGTGTGATCAGCCACGTGATCAGTGCGTGATGAGCCACGTGATCAGTGCAGGATCAGCCACGTGATCAGTGCATGATCAGTCACGCAGACCAGTACATGGTTGCCACGTGATCGTTGCATGATCAGCCACGTGAGCAGAGCATGATAGCCACGTGATCAGTGCATGATCAGTCACGTGATCAGTACATGATCAGTCACGTGAACAGTGCATGATCATTTACGTGATCTGTGCATGATCAGCCACGTGACCAGTATATGGTAGCCACGTGATCATTCCATGGCGAACCACGTGAGCAGTGCATGATCAGCCACGTGATCAGTGCATGATGAGTTACGTGAGCAGTGTATGATCAGCCACGTGATCAGTGCATGAGTGCCACGTGATCAGTGCATGATCAGTCACGTGACAGGTGTTTGATCAGCCACGTGATCAGTGCATGTTCAGCCACGTGATTCAGTGCATGATAGCCACGTGATCAGTGCATGATCAGTCACGTGATCAGTGTATGATCAGCCACGTGATCAGTGCATGATCAGTCACGTGATCAGTGCATGATCAGCCACGTGATCAGTGCATGATATCCACGTGATCAGTGCATGATCAATCACGTGATCAGTGTATGATCAGCCACGTGATCAGTGCATGATCAGTCACGTGATCAGTGGGCCTGCTGAGCTGTGTGATTACTGTCTGCTCATCTGCTTGATCAATTGCCAGCTGAGCTGCACGATTCCTGCATGCCTGTCATCTGCTTGACAATTGCCAGCTGTGCTGCGTAATTCCTGCCTGATCAGCTGGTTGATTATTGCCAGCTGAGCAGCATGATTCCTCAGTGCTGAGTTCCGTGATTGTGCCTGCTGACTGTTTGATTCGTGCCTGATCAGTGCTTTGTCAGTGTACCTCCGGAGGCCACGTGATCAGTGCATGATACCAAACATGAACAGTGCATGATCACCACCATTAAGTCACGTGATCACTGCATGATAGTCACGTGATCAGTCCATGATCAGTCACGGTATCAGTGCATGATCAGCCACGTGATCAGTGCATGATAGCCATGTGATCAGTGCATGATCAGTCACGTGATCATTGCATGATCAGCCACGTGATCAGTGCATGATCAGCCACGTGATCAGTGCATGGTCAGTCATCTGATGGGTTTATGATCACTCACGTGATCAGTGCATGATCAGCTACGTGATCATTGCATGATCAGCCACGTGATAGTGCATGACCAGCCACGTGATCAGTGCATGATCAGTCACGTGATCAGTGCATGATCAGTCATGTGATCAGTACATGATCAGCCACGTGATCATTGCATGATCAGTCACGTGATCAGTGCATGATCAGCCACGTGATCAGTGCATGTTCAGCCACGTGATCAGTGCATGATCAGTCACGTGATCAGTGCATGATCAGCCACGTGATCAGTGCATGAACAGGCACGTGATCAGTGCATGATCAGTCACGTGATCAGTGCATGATCATTTACGTGATCTGTGCATGAGGAATCACGTGACCATTATATGGTAGCCACGTGATCATTGCATGACCAGACACGCGTGAGCAGTGCATGATCAGCCAAATGATCAGTGCATGATCAGCCACGTGATCAGTGCATGATCAGCCACGTGATCAGTGCATGACCAGGCACGTGTTCAGTGTATGACCACCATGATCAGTCAGTGCATGATAGCCACGTGATCAGTGCATGATCAGTCACGTGATCAGTGCATGATCAGCCACGTGATCAGTGCATGATCAGCCACGTGATCAGTGCATGATCAGTTTCGGGCGATCAGTATGATCAGCCACGTGATCGGTGCATGATAGCCACGTGATCAGTGCATGATCTGTCACGTGATCAGTGTATGATCATCCACGTGATCAGTGCATGGGCAGTCGTGATCAGTCCATGATATAGGCGTGATCAGTGCATGATCAGTCTCGTGATCAGTGATCAGTGGATCAGCCACGTGATCAGTGCGATAGCCAGGTAATGATCAGTGCATGATAGCCAGATGATCAGTGCTTTATCAGTCTCGTGATCAGTGTATGATCAGCCAAGTAATCAGTGCATGATCAGCCGTGATCAGTGCATGATCAGTGCGTGATCAGTGCATGATCAGCCACGCCTGAGTCAGTCACGTGATCAGTGCATGATCAGCCACGTGACCAGTACATGATCAGCCACGTGATAGCTGCGTGATCATTGCGTGATTAGTGATTCAGTCACGTGATCAGTGCATGATAGCCACGTGATCAGTGCATGATAGCCACGTGATCTGTGCAGGATCAGTCACGTGATCGTGTGTGATCAGCCAAATGATCAGTGCATGATATCACGTGATCAGTGCATGATTCAGCCAC
The DNA here is from genome assembly GCF_027580195.1 of Bos mutus. Classification (NCBI taxonomy): domain Eukaryota; kingdom Metazoa; phylum Chordata; class Mammalia; order Artiodactyla; family Bovidae; genus Bos; species Bos mutus. Next base: position 5,223 of record NW_027219148.1, read on the forward strand.
GTGATCACTTCATGAGTAGTCACGTGATCTGTGCATGACCAGGCACGTGATCAGTGTATGATCAGCCATGTGATCAGTGCATGATCAGCCACGTGATCAGTGCATGATCAGTCACGTGACCATTGCATGATCAGTCACGTGATCAGTGCATGTTAGTCACGTGATCATTGCAGGATCAGCCACGTGTGCAGTGCATGATAGAGCCACGTGATCAGTGCATGATCAGCTACGTGAGCAGTGTATGATCAGCCACGTGATCAGTGCATGATCAGAGACGTGATCAGTGTATGATCAGCCACGTGATCAGTGCATGATACCACGTGATCAGTTCATGATTCAGTCACGTGATCTGTGCATGATCAGTCACGTGATCAGTGCAAGATATCCACGTGATCAGTGCATGATCAGCCACGTGATCAGTGCATGATCAGCCACGTGATCGCGTGATCTGTGCATGACCAGGCACGTGAACAGTGTATGATCCGCCAGCACGTGATCAGTGCATGATCAGCCACGTGATCAGTGCATGATCAGTCACGTGATCAGTGCATGATCAGCCACGTGAGCAGTGCATTATAGCCACGTGATCAGTGCATGATCAGTTTCGGGAGCATAGTATGATCAGCCACTTGATCGGTGCATTATAGCCACGTGATCACTGCATGATCTGTCACATGATCAGTGTATGATCATCCACGTGATCAATGCATGGGCAGTCATGTGATCAGTCCATGATATAGACGTGATCAGTGCATGATCAGTCTCGTGATCAGTGTAGGATCAACCACGTGATCAGTGCACGATAGCCAGGTAATGAGTGCATGATAGCCAGATGATCAGTGCTTTATCAGTCTCGTGATCAGTGTATGATCAGCCAAGTAATCAGTGCATGATAGCCAAATGATCAGTGCATGATCAGTCACGTGATCAGTGCCTGATCAGTCACGTGATCAGTGTATGATCAGTCACGTGACCAGTACATGGTAGCTACGTGATCATTGCATGATTAGCCACGTGATCAGTGCATGATAGCCACGTGATCATTGCATGATATCCACGTGATCAGTGCAGGATCAGTCACGTGATACGTGTGTGATCAGCCAAATGATCAGTGCATGATATCCACGTGATCAGTGCATGATAGCCAAGTGATCACTTCATGAGTAGTCACGTGATCTCTGCATGACCAGGCACGTGATCAGTGTATGATCAGCCATGTGATCAGTGCATGATAGCCACGTGATCAGTGCATGATCAATTACGTTACCATTGCATGATGAGTCACGTGACAAGTGCATGTTAGCAACTTGATCATTGCAGGATCACCCACGTGAGCACCTCATGATAGACACGTGATAAGTGCATGATCAGCTACATGAGCAGTGTATGATCAGCCACGTGATCAGTGCATGATCAGAGACGTGAACAGTGTATGATCAGCCACGTGATCATTGCATGATACCTACGTGATCAGTTCATGATTAGTCACGTGATCTGTGCATGACAGGCACGTAATCAGTGCAAGATATCCACGTGATCAGTGAATTATAGCCACCTGATCAGTTCATGATTAGTCACGTGATCTGTGCACGACCAGGCACGTGAACAGTGTATGATCCGCCAAGTGATCAGTGCATTATAGTCATGTGATCAGTGCATGATCAGCCACGTGATCAGTGCATGAACAGTAACGTGATCAGTGCATGATGAGCCACGTGATCAGTGCAGGATCAATAACGTGATCAGTGCATGATCAGTCACGTGACCAGTACATGGTTGCTACAAGATCATTGCATGATCAGCCACGTGATCAGTGCATGATAGCCACGTGATCAGTGCATGAGAGTCATGTGACCAGTATATGGCAGGTACGTGATCATTGCATGATGAGCCACGTGCGCAGTGCAAGATAGTCACGTGATCAGTGCATGATATCCACGTGATCAGTGCATGATCAGTCACGTGATACATGTGTGATCAGCCACGTGATCAGTGGATGATATCCACGTGATCAGTGCAGGATAGCCACGTGATCACTTCATGATTAGTCATGTGATCTGTACATGATCAGTCACGTGATACATGTGTGATCAGCCACGTGATCAGTGCGTGATGCGCCACGTGATCAGTGCAGGATCAATTACATGATCAGTGCATGATCACTCACGTGACCAGTACATGGTAGCTAGGTGATCATTGCATGATCAGCCACGTGATCAGTGCATGATCAGTCATGTGACCAGTACATGGTAGCTGTGTGATCATTGCATGTTCAGCCACGTGAGCAGTGCATTATAGCCACGTGATCAGTGCATGATCAGCCACGTGATCAGTGCATGATCAGCCACGTGATCAGTGCATGATCAGTCACGTGATCAGTGTATGACCAGCCAAGTGATCAGTGCATGATCAGTCCCGTGATCAGTGCATGATCAGTCACGTGATCAGTGCATGATCAGTCACGTGAGCCGTGCATGATCAGCCACGTGATCAGTGTATGACCAGCCACGAGATCACTGCATGATCAGTCACGTGATCAGTGCATGATCAGTCACGTGAACAGTGCATGATAAGTCACCTGATCAGTGCATGATCAACTACGTGATAGGTGCATGATCACTCACGTGACCAGTACATGGTAGCTACGTAATCATTGCATGATCAGCCACGTGAGCAGTGCATGATAGCCACGTGATCAGTGCATGATCAGTTTCGGGAGCAGAGTGTGATCAGCCAATTTATCAGTGCATGATAGCCACGTGATCACTGCATGATCTATCACATGATCAGTGTATGATCATCCACGTAATCAGTGCATGGGCAGTCATGTGATCAGTGCATGATATGGACGTGATCAGTGCATGATCAGTCTCGTGATCAGTGCATGATAGCCACGTGATCAGTGCATGATCAGTCACCTGATGGGTGTATGGTCAGTCACGTGACCGGTAAATGGTAGCTACATGATCATTGCATGATCAGCCACGTGAGTAGTGCATGATAGCCAAGTGATCAATGCATGATCAGTCACGTGATCAGTGCATGATCAGTCATGAGACCAGTACATTGTAGCTGCGTGATCATTGCATGATCAGCCACGTGAGTAGTGCATGATAGCCAAGTGATCAATGCATGATCAGCCACGTGATCAGTGCATGATACCCACGTGATCAGTGCATGATCAGTCACGTGATACGTGTGTGATCAGCCACCGGATTAGTGCGTGATGAGCCACGTGATCAGTGAAGGATCAATTACGTGATCAGTGCATGATCGGTCAGGAGACCAGTACATAGTTGCTACGTGATGCGCGATTGCCACGTGATCATGATAGCCACGTGATCAGTGCATTATCAGTCACGTGATCAGTGATCATCATCAGTGTCAC
>NW_027219149.1:0-4378 GCF_027580195.1 Bos mutus
GCTGCAAAAGAGTCGACATGACTTAACGATTAATATACCCACACACACGCAGGAGGACACTGCCTCAATGCAAAGCTACTGGATGACCTCATGTAGAGAATAATGCCTTCATTGCAGGATTGTTCAGGGGCCTGGCAAAGGCATTAATCTAGGATATTTATTTATTCATGTTTTGTTACAACAATGCCAAGTCCTGAAAAACAGAGGTGAATGAAAATAGCCTTTTTCCTATGTCAGGCTTCCTAGTGGTTCAGCAGTAAAGAATCTGCTTGGTAATGCAGAAGATGGTGGGAGATGGTTCAATCCCTGAGAAGATCTCCTGAAAATGAACTGACCCAGTATTCTTGCTGGGAAAAATCCAATGGACAGAGAAGCCTGGTAGGCTACAGTCTGTGGGGGTCACAAAAGAGTTGGGCATTAGTGAAGGTAACTGAGCATGTACACATGCATTTAAAATGGTTAAATGTTTAGCAAGAAAAAACTTCCAAGAGTTTAAATTGTTTCAAGTGTAAGAATTAAAGTTCAGCCTTTTCTAAAGTTGTTGCAGCATTCATGGGGGAAAATACAAACTAAACTAATTAATCACATGCTTGCATAACACAGAAGAGGAGGCAAATGCCCAGAGATTTAACTCCCACCTGTCATACTTTAAGTAAAATTAAGTGTGATCTGTCTATATTGTTCATCTGCCAGAGGCAAGCCTAGCAGAACTTGCCATCGGGAGGTAAGGTTTTGAGTTGCCACCTGAAGAATGAAGAAACTCCACTCCAGTGTTCAAAAACTGAGAATCCCAGGGATTTGGGAGACTGGTGGGGCCGCACTTATTGGGTCGCAGAGAGTTGTTAATAATTGAATTCTACTTAGAAAACATAGCATAGTAATTTGTTTAATTGGAGGCAGAAATATAAGATTTGTGGTTTTTGTAGTTCCATTGGATAAGTGACGCTGGAAGTGTTAATTCCACAAACAGCTTTTATTACACACACAAATCAGATTTACACAGACACATTAGCAAACAATTTTACATATGTATATCTTAAATAAAATTATGAAAGTTGTATTTAAAAAAGTTTTTAAAAATTTTATTTTTATTTTTAACAGGATAAAATTGTATTACCTATATCAAAGGATACAAAGTAAATATCCAAGATCCTGATACTGATTTAAATAAAAAATAGACCATCCTCTGGTCATCCTCTAGTGCTCAGAGCTCTCTCAAGGCAGGGGACACAGTTTGATCCCTAGTCGCTTAACATAAGATCCCACATGTTTCCAATGCCAAATAAATAAAAAAATGTATATTTGATTATTCAATAGACAAATTGACACTGGCTTAAGTACATCAAAACCCTGATAATTTATGGACTTTGCAATCAAGGTTTGTAGCATTTCCTAAATTCCATATATAGGTATAAACTGTCTAATACTGTACATTTTATATAAGCATAACTTACACTAGATTTATCTAATCTAAAGTTGACTTTAATCCTAGTATCCTATATTGTGTTTACTTGTATGATTATTTGTAGCAGCCATTCTGACTGGTGTGAAATGGTACTCATAGTGGTTTTGATTTGCATTTTTCTGATAATGAGTGATGTTGAGCATCTTTTTCATGTGTTTGTTAGCCATCTGTATGTCTTTTTGGAGAAATGTCTATTTAGTTCTTTTGGCCCATTTTTTGATTGGGTCATTTATTTTTCTGGAGTTGAGCTGTAGGAGTTGCTTGTATATTTTTGAGATTAGTTGTTTGTCAGTTGCTTCATTTGCTATTATTTTCTCCCATTCTGAAGGCTGTCTTTTTCACCTTGCTAATAGTTTCCTTTGATGTGCAGAAGCTTTTTAAGGTTAATTAGGTCCCATTTGTTTATTTTTGCTTTTATTTCCAATATTCTGGGAGGTGGGTCATAAAGGATCCTGCTGTGATGTATGTCAGAGAGTGTTTTGCCTATGTTCTCCTCTAGGAGTTTTATAGTTTCTGGTCTTACGTTTAGATCTTTAATCCATTTTGAGTTTATTTTTGTGTATGGTGTTAGAAAGTGGTCCAGTTTCATTTTTACAAGTGGTTGACCAGATTTCCCAGCACCACTTGTTAAAGAGATTGTCTTTAATCCATTGTATATTCTGCCTCCTTTGTCAAAGATAAGGTGTCCATATGTGTGTGGATTTATCTCTGGGCTTTCTATTTTGTTCCATTGATCAATATTTCTGTCTTTGTGCCAGTACCATACTGTCTTGATAACTGTGGCTTTGTAGTAGAGCCTGAAGTCAGGTAGGTTGATTCCTCCAGTTCCATTCTTCTTCTCAAGATCGCTTTGGCTATTCGGGAGGTTTTTTGTATTTCCACACAAATTGTGAAATTCTGCTTTATTGACTATGCCAAAGCCTTTGACTGTGTGGATCACAATAAACTGTGGAAAATTCTGAAAGAGATGGGGAATACCAGACCACCTGATCTGCCTCTGAGAAATTTGTAAAGAGGAAAGGTCAAAAAAGTGGCTGAGGAGAAAGTGAAAGAAGAGAGTCTGTATGGCAGTGGTTGTGCTTTGAGAAGTAAGATCATGGCAGTTCTATCATCCAGTTTTTAAGGAAGCAGAAACTGTTCTAGATGGGGAAACAGTGCTAGTTTTACGGCACCAACAGTATAAGACACACTGAACTATACTACAGAAACTCTCCAACATTTATTGTTTGTAGAAGTTATGACCAACCTAGATTCTAATTCAATGAGATGAGAGACATGCTCTTGGCCACAAAAACAGGTGGGTCATAAATGAGTATGGTTTTTCCATCTGGTCATGTGTTTGTTAGGATTTGAGTTCTTTGGAGAAATGTCTGTTTAGCATTCTTTGGCCCATTTTTTGATTGGGTCATTTTATTTTTTGGAATTGAGCTGCAAGGATACTGAAACCATTCCAGGTGGGAAGGAGACCAATGGGATATTATTTCTCCCAGGACTGAGAAATAACTTGAGGAAAGAATTAAGGGCCAGCAGTAAAAAGAGTTGTTTAATTTGATCAAGTTTGTTTATTTTGGGAGGTCCAATGCTGTAAAGAGAGAAGATGATAAGGAAGAGGAATTTAGGGTCGAGAGATGGCATCACTGACAAAGAGTTTAAGAGTTGAAATGTCAACATTTCTATCTTTTAATCCATTTTGAGTTTAAAATGTGATGGACAATGGGAGGCCTAGATTTTCATTATATTCATGGGGTTTGAATCCTCAGAAGAAGCACCACTTGTTAAGCAGATGAACTGAACTAAATTGTATAAATTTCTTTGTCAAAAATGACAGAATGATCCATCCTCCAGAATTTATCATTGTACAGTAATCCAAGTCTATGCCCCATTGAGTAATTTTCTTTGTGCTAGTGGAATACTGTCAATGTGAAGACCTACAAGACCTTTTAGAAGTCACAGGTTGATGTCCCTCCAGTTAGGGGGCTGAATGCTCAAGATTGTCAAGAATTCAAGGTTTTTTTGGGCCAGGAATTCCAAACTTATTTGATTGGGCAAAATCAACCATGTTTTTATGTTGTCAGTGAAAATTTTTTGCATCCCAGAAAACACCCTTCCAACAACACAAGAGAAGACTTATTTTGGACTATATTGAGTCTTCCAATCCAAATATATCAGATTGATTATGTTCCATCTATTTGTGTCATCTTTGGATTTCTTTCAATAGTGTTTTAAAGTTTTCAAGATATAGGTCTTTGATCTTTAGGTAGATTTATTCATGATTCTATTTATTGCCACTGCAAGACTGAAACTGAAGAAAGTAGGGAAACCTCTGTTTTCAGTCTTACCTGTTCAAATATAGGAATGCAAGGGATATACAGTGGATTTTGAGAAATAGATTTATATTCACTGATTAGCTCTAGTTATTTTCTGATGAGTCTTTAGGGTGAGGTATCGAGAGGATGATGTCAGGAGACAGGATAGAGTTTTAATCCTCATGGAAAAGATTCATTTTATTTGCCAAAATGGCTGATTGCTGTATTAAACTTCCAAAATAGCTGGTGAAAGAGGAGAGGAAAAAGTTGGCTTAAAGTTCAACATTCAAAAAACTAAGATCATGGCATCTGGTCCCATCACTTCATGGCAAATAGATGGGGAAACAGTGGAAACAGTGTCAAACTTTTTTTTTTGGGCTCCAAAATCACTACAGATGGTGACTGCAGCCATGAAATTAAAAGAAGCATCTTCCTTTGAAGGAAAAATTATGACCTCTGCTTTATTGACTATGCCAAAGCCTTTGACTGTGTGGATCACAATAAACTGTGGAAAATTTGAAAGAGATGGGAATACAGACCACCTGATCTGCCTCTTGAGAAACCTGTATGCAGGTCAGAAGCAAACAGTTAGAACTGACATGGAACA
>NW_027219150.1:0-9399 GCF_027580195.1 Bos mutus
CCATGGGATAACAAAGAGTTGGACACGACTGAGCGACTAAACTGAACTGAACTGATATACCCAGGTGGAGAATGATTTCTAATCCCCCCCTCCCCACCCAAAGAAATTCCTTGGAATTATACTATTTCTGTTCATTCTTAGTATATTATTATTTTAAATAAAGATCACTGTTGTCAGAACCACTAATTATCTAGAAAGAATGAGACCTCTTAACTGACAGTGATGACATGGTTGCCAGGGAGAAGGGATAGTTAGGGAATTTGGGATAGTCATGTACACACTGCTATATTCAAAATGGATACCCAACAAGAACCTACTGTATAGCATGGGGAACTCTGCTCAGTGTTATGTGGCAGACTAGATGGGAGGGGAGTTTGGGGGAGAATGAATACATGTATGGCTTCCCTGGTGGCTCAAACAGTACAGAATCTGCCTGCACTGCATGAGATCTGGGTTCTATCCCTGGGTCAGGAAGATCCCCTGGAGAAGGGAATGACTACCCACTCCAATATTCTGGCCTGGACAGTTCTATGGACAGAGGAGCCTGGCAGGCTACAGTCCATGGTATATGTAGGACTGAGTCCCTTCACTGTTCACCTGAAACTACCACAACATTGTTAATCATTTATACCCCAATACAAAATAAAAAGTTTAAAGTTTGAAAAAAGTCAGGGATGGACAAAGAGTGGCATTCCCAAGGAATGCTTTTAAAATGCAAAGCTCATTTCCCCACAATTAGCCAATCAACCCAAGGGAAATTTTTCATAACTTTCTGCTTCTTCCCAGATATAATTCTGCCTATGGTAACATTTTGGACTCTTTCACACCTTCCCTTGATGCCACTGTAACTGGATTCCCTCTATGGAAATACTTTAAAAGAGAGAGAGGTGGGAAGGGAGTGGGGAATAAGAGAGAGATTGGTTGTGGTGTACATGTGTGTTGTGTGTTTGAGGTTGGGGAAGAAATTATAGACTTGGAAAAAAAAAAGGTCTTTGTTGGGTGAAGCAACAGTGGAGGCAGAAGCTGTGCATATCTCATTCGATGACCGTGCTGCCTGAAGAATGGGAAATGATCATGAAGCCCTTCTGCTTGTCTCCAAGTCACGACTTACATGTACCTAAATATGTTCAGGAAGTAAAGCCAGTAATCTTCTCTTCACAAATATTAAGGGAATACATATTTTCACATGTTTTTTTTTAACTCAATCTTCTCTCCTACATAATGATTTTCTGCTTTTGTAGTAGGAGGTAATTCATAATTACTGAGAAAAACTGATGGTACTCAAAACCCTCTCTCAGCCTCACAGCATAGAGAACAGACTTATGAACACGGGGTGGGGGGAGGAAGGAGAGGGTGGGATATATGGAAAGAGTAGAATGAAAACATATACATTATGTACATATATACATATGTAGATAATGTATATATGTACATAATGTTTTACATATACATATATGTAAAACAGTGGGAATTTGCTGTGTGACTCAGGGGACTCAAACTGGGACTTTGTAACAACCTAGAGAGGTGGGATGGAGTGGGAAGTAGAAGGGAGGTTCAAGAGGGAGGGTACATAGGTATACCTATGGCTGATTCATGTTGATGTTTGGCAGAAACTAGATAAGAAAACATTCCTCAGCGATCAATGCAAAGAAATAGAGGAAAACAACAGAATGGGAAAGACTAAAGATCTCTTTAAGAAAATTAGAGATACCAAGGGAACATTTTATGCAAAGATGGGCTCGATAAAGGACAGAAGTGGTATGGACTTAACAGAAGCAGAAGATATTAAGAAGAGGTGGCAAGAATACACAGAAGAACTGTACAAAAAAGATCTTCATGACCCAGATAATCACGATGGTGTGATCACTCACCTAGAGCCAGACATCCTGGAATGTGAAGTCAAGTGGGCCTTAGAAAGCATCACTGCGAACAAAGCTAGTGGAGGTGATGGAATTCCAGTTGAGCTATTTCAAATCCTGAAAGATGATGCTGTGAAAGTGCTGTACTCAATATGCCAGCAAATTTGGAAAACTCAGCAGTGGCCAGAGGACTGGAAAAGGTCAGTTTTCATTCCAATCCCAAAGAAAGGCAATGGCAAAGAATGCTCAAACTACCGCACAATTGCACTCATCTCACATGCTAGTAAAGTAATGCTCAAAATTCTCCAAGCCAGGCTTCAGCAATACATGAACTGTGAACTTCCTGATGTTCAAGCTGGTTTTAGAAAAGGCAGAGGAACCAGAGATCAAATTGCCAACATCTGCTGGATCATGGGAAAAGCAAGAGAGTTCCAGAAAAACATCTATTTCTGCTTTATTGACTATGCCAAAGCCTTTGACTGTGTGGATCACAATAAACTGTGGAAAATTCTGAAAGAGATGGGAGTACCAGACCACCTGACCTGCTTCTTGAGAAACCTGTATGCAGGTCAGGAAGCAACAGTTAGAACTGGACATGGAACAACAGACTGGTTCCAAATAGGAAAAGGAGTACATCAAGGCTGTATATTGTCACCCTGCTTATTTGACTTATATGCAGAATACATCATGAGAAACGCTAGACTGGAAGAAGCACAAGCTGGAATCAAGATTGCCGGGAGCAATATCAATAACCTCAGATATGCAGATGACACCACCCTTATGGCAGAAAGTTAGGAGGAACTAAAAAGCCTCTTGATGAAAGTGAAAGAGGAGAGTGAAAAAGTTGGCTTAAAGCTCAACGTTCAGAAAACTAAGATCATGGCATCTGGTCCCATCACTTCATGGGAAATAGAAATAGAAAGAAATAGAAAACCTTAACAGACCCATCACAAGCACGGAAATTGAAACTGTAATCAAAAATCTTCCAGCAAACAAAAGCCCAGGTCCAGACGGCTTCACAGCTGAATTCTACCAAAAATTTAGAGAAGAGCTAACACCTATCCTGCTCAAACTCTTCCAGAAAATTGCAGAGGAAGGTAAACTTCCAAACTCATTCTATGAGGCCACCATCACCCTAATACCAAAACCTGACAAAGATCCCACAAAAAAAGAAAACTACAGGCCAATATCACTGATGAACATAGATGCAAAAATCCTAAACAAAATTCTAGCAATCAGAATCCAACAACACATTAAAAAGATCATACACCATGACCAAGTGGGCTTTATCCCAGGGATGCAAGGATTCTTCAATATCCGCAAATCAATCAATGTAATACACCACATTAACAAATTGAAAAACAAAAACCATATGATTATCTCAATAGATGCAGAGAAAGCCTTTGACAAAATTCAACACCCATTTATGATAAAAACTCTCCAGAAAGCAGGAATAGAAGGAACATACCTCAACATAATAAAAGCTATATATGACAAACCCACAGCAAACATTATCCTCAATGGTGAAAAATTGAGGAACAAGACAAGGGTGCCCACTTTCACCATTACTATTCAACATAGTTTTGGAAGTTTTGGCCACAGCAATCAGAGCAGAAAAAGAAATAAAAGGAATCAAATTGGAAAAGAAGAAGTAAAACTCTCACTATTTGCAGATGACATGATCCTCTACATAGAAAACCCTAAAGACTCCACCAGAAAATTACTAGAACTAGTCAATGATTATAGTAAAGTTGCAGGATATAAAATCAACACACAGAAATCCCTTGCATTCCTATACACTAATAATGAGAAAACAGAAAGAGAAATTAAGGAAACAATTCCATTCACCATTGCAATGAAAAGAATAAAATACTTAGGAATATATCTACCTAAAGAAACTAAAGACCTATATATAGAAAACTATAAAACACTGGTGAAAGAAATCAAAGAGGACACTAATAGATGGAGAAATATACCATGTTCATGGGTTGGAAGAATCAATATAGTGAAAATGAGTATACTACCCAAAGCAATTTATAGATTCAATGCAATCCCTATCAAGTTACCAACAGTATTCTTCACAGAGCTAGAACAAATAATTTCACAATTTGTATGGAAACACAAAAAACCTCGAATAGCCAAAGCGATCTTGAGAAAGAAAAAAATGGAACTGGAGGAATCAACCTACCTGACTTCAGGCTCTACTACAAAGCCACAGTTATCAAGACAGTATGGTACTGGCACAAAGACAGAAATATAGATCAATGGAACAAAATAGAAAGCCCAGAGATAAATCCACGCACATATGGACAGCTTATCTTTGACAAAGGAGGCAAGAATGTACAGTGGATTAAAGACAATCTCTTTAACAAGTGGTGCTGGGAAATCTGGTCAACCACTTGTGAAAGAATGAAACTAGAACACTTTCTAACACCATATACAAAAATAAACTCAAAATGGATTAAAGATCTCAACGTAAGACCAGAAACTATAAAACTCCTAGAGGAGAACATAGGCAAAACACTCTCTGACATACATCACAGCAGGATCCTCTATGACCCACCTCCCAGAATATTGGAAATAAAAGCAAAAATAAACAAATGGGACCTAATTAAACTTAAAAGCTTCTGCACATCAAAGGAAACTATTAGCAAGGTGAAAAGAGACAGCCTTCAGAATGGGAGAAAATAATAGCAAATGAAGCAACCGACAAACAACTAATCTCAAAAATATACAAGCAACTCCTACAGCTCAACTCCAGAAAAATAAATGACCCAATCAAAAAATGGGCCAAAGATCTAAATAGACATTTCTCCAAAGAAGACATACAGATGGCTAACAAACACATGAAAAGATGCTCAACATCACTCCTTATCAGAGAAATGCAAATCAAAACCACTATGAGGTACCATTTCACGCCAGTCAGAATGGCTGCGATCCAAAAGTCTACAAATAATAAATGCTGGAGAGGGTGTGGAGAAAAGGGAACCCTCTTACACTGTTGGTGGGAATGCAAACTAGTACAGCCACTATGGAGAACAGTGTGGAGATTCCTTAAAAAACTGGAAATAGAACTGCCTTATGATCCAGCAATCCCACTGCTTGGCATACACACTGAGGAAACCAGAAGGGAAAGAGACACGTGTACCCCAATGTTCATCGCAGCACTGTTTATAATAGCCAGGACATGGAAGCTACCTAGATGTCCATCAGCAGATGAATGGATAAGAAAGCTGTGGTACATATACACAATGGAGTATTACTCAGCCATTAAAAAGAATACATTTGAATCAGTTCTAATGAGGTGGATGAAACTGGAGCCTATTATACAGAGTGAAGTAAGCCAGAAGGAAAAACATAAATACAGTATACTAACGCATATATATGGAATTTAGAAAGATGGTAATGATAACCCTGTATACGAGACAGCAAAAGAGACACTGATGTATGGAGCAGTCTTATGGACTCTGTGGGAGAGGGAGAGGGTGGGAAGATTTGGGAGAATGGCATTGAAACACGTGAAATGTCATGTATGAAACGAGATGCCAGTCCAGGTTCAGTGCACGATGCTGGATGCTTGGGGCTGGTGCGCTGGGACGGCCCAGGGGGATGGTATGGGGAGGGGGGGGAGGAGGAGGGTTCAGGATGGGGAGCACGTGTATACCTGAAATTTTTTAAAAAAAAAAAAAAAAAAAGAGTCTTCTCCAATATGGTAACTCACTAGAAGGGCAGGTCACCAGAATTTCTCATTTCCCCCAGCTCCGAGCTGCAGAAGTTAAATTTCTCACGTATACAGCCAAAAAAGTCAGGCAGTCCCTTTTTACACCCAGCCACCACTCACACAGTGAAAGCTGAGAGCACCTGAGAACTGACTGCTCCTCAGCTTGCTCATGGGATGGAAGTTCACGTCAGAAAAGGCAAACCAACAATACCAGAGACTACCACCCCTAACCAACACTCTGCTCACAGAGCAGCAGTGTCAACTCAAAGAAGTGGGCCACTGTCCCCATTCCTACTCCAGAACAGTAGCTCAGAAATTCTGAGGTAGTCCATAAGAACAGAGTTCTGAAGTTTTCCCAAAGGAACTGACTTTATTTTAAATAGAAGATAGGAAAATTCAAGCCTAGGGGCAGTCAGTCATGCATAACTCTTTGCTGGCCCATGGACTGGAGCCCTCTAGGCTCCCCTGTTCATGGGATTTGCCAGGCAAAGATACTGGAGTGGGTTGCCATTTCCTCTTCCAGAGGTTCTTCCTGATCCACAGATTGAACCCAGGTCTCATGTCTCCTGCATTCGCAGGCGGGTTCTTTACCACTAGCACCACCTAGGAAGCTCTACTGGAGGTTTTGGTAGTAAGTAATTCACAGCCAATGAGCTCTAGCAGTGAGCTCCAACATAAACCAGCTAATTTCCCAGAAAGAACCAGGGAAAGAGCTAGGAAAAGCGCCTCTAGGGACTGAACAAATCTGAAATACTGGTTTCAAAAACTATCCTGAAAAGGGACTCAAACTTGATTGGATCCGAATGAGAGCAATTTATGGTTTTATGCCAATAATCAGCAGTACTTCCCAGGTGGGACCAGTGGTGAAGAACCTGCCTGCCAATGCAGGTTCCATCCCTAGGTAGGGAGGATCCCCTGGAGAAGGGCATGGCAACCAGCTACATTATTCCTGCCTGGAGAATCTCATGGACAGGGGAGCCTGGTGGGCTACAGTCCATAGGCTCACACAGTCAGACATGACTGAACTGACTTAGAACGCAGGCACGTAATCAGTGGAATCAAACAGCTGAGTGTCGTGTCACAAAACAGGCAAAACGTTTATCACATTAGAGTGAGAAAGAGTAAAAGAGAGCCCTACTAAATCTGTCATTCCATGTGACTATGAGCATGCTAAAGATGCTCCCTCCTGAGAGGTGACATCAGAGGCTTCATTCTGCAAGAGAAATAAACTTCATAAAAAATAGTCCAGCTTTTCTTCTGAAATCAGGAACATGGCAAGAATTCCCCATTTTTGACACTTCTATTCAACAAATACTGGAAGTGCTAATCAAAGCAGTTAGGCAAGAAAAAAAAAACACACAAATTGGAAAAGAAGTAAAATTATCTCTATTTGCAGATTTCTTACATGTAGAAAACATGAAAGATTCCACACAAAAAAAACCTTCTTAGAACTAATATATGAATTCCAGCAAAGTAGCAATACATGAAATCTATAGACAAAAATCAGTTGTTTTTTCCATACACGAAAGATAAACAATCTAAAAAGGAAACTACAAAAATAATTATATTTACAAAGGCATCAAAAAGAATAAAATATTTAGGAATTCTCTTAACCAAAAAAGTAAAACTTTCATACTGAAAATTATAAAATACTGCTAAAAGAAATTAAAGAACACACAAATGAAGAGATCCTGTGTTCATGGATAGTGAAATATGTTAATAATACTATTAAAATGTTCATATTACCATAACAATTTCTAGATTCAATGTCATTCCTATCTAAATCATAGAGGCATTTTTATAGAAATTTAAAAAAATCCTAAAATTCATATACAAGTATAAAAGACCTTGAATAGCCAAATCAATCTTGAGAAAGGAGAAAAAGCCGGAAGCATCACACTTACTGATTTCAGAATATATCAGAAAGCTGTAGTAATTAAAACACAAGGATAAAAGCATAAATACTGACATACAGACCAACGGAACAGGTTAGAGAGCCTAGAAATGACATGCTTTATGGTTAAGTGATCTTCAACAATGGTGCCAAGACTACACAATGAATAAAGAACAGTTTTCTTTAACAAATGGGCAACAGGATATCCACATACAAATGAAGGGAACTGGATCCTCAGTCTTACACCACACACAAAAATCACCTCAGAATAGGTTAAGGACTTAAGATCCCAAACTGTAAAATTCTCACAAGAAAACATAGGGCAAAGGTTTTACAACATGGGTCTAGGCAATGATTTCTTAGGTGTGATACCAAAAGCACAGCACCCCCCACCCCGCCAAAAAAAAAGCAAAAATAGACCAGGTGGAACAATGGCAAACTAAAATGCTTCTACACAGAAAAGGAAACAATGAACAGTGTGAAAAAGCAATTTATAGAATGACAGAAAATATCTGCACACCAACTATTTTATAATCAGTTAATATCCAAGATATATAAGGAACTTCTATAATTTAACAGCAAGAAAACTAATCTGGTTAAAAATGTACCAAGAAAGGACTTAAATAGACATTTCTTCAAAGAACACATATGAATGGTCAATAGATATGAAAAGATGCTCAACATCACTGATGATCAGAGAAATAAATGCAAAGGCAAAGCCATAATGTAGTATTGCTTCACAAAAAAAAAAAAAAAAGAAATTAAAATTTTGGTGGTGAGTACTGTATATACACTCTAGTATCTACAGAAGTAGAAATATAATGTTGTACACCCCAAACTTATATAATATTGAACTGTAGCCTGCCAGGCTCCTCTGTGCATGGGGATTCTCCAGGAAAGAATACCGGAGTGTGTTGCCATGCCCTCCTCTAGGAGACCTTCCCAACCCAGGGATCAAACCCTAGTCTCTTACATCTCATGCATTGGCAGGTGGGTTCTTTACCACAAGTGCCACTTGGGAAGTCCAATAAAACAATGTTGTCTCAATTAAAAAATATCACTACATTAGGCATTTGGCTGCCTTCTCCTCATTGATCGGAACATCTCTTCTCCACATCCATGGGAGGACCTGCAGCCCAGCACCCTCTAAGGCCCCCAAGAGGAATTTGGCTGACGAGCCTACTGATTCCTCATAGTAAAAGTATTGGGGATGAAAATTAATAATACGAATAAAAATATTAGGGATGAGTCACCCGTGGCAATCCCAAGGGTTGGACAAGGAGAAGAGTTTGCCAGAGAAATACAGGGAGAGTGATATGTAGTTTTAAAAACAATAAAAGATGACAAATTCAGCTAGAAGTAGGACCAGCTCCCTTTTGGGAAGAAAGGCCTCTCTTCTGAAGATGACTCAATGGAGCAGGTCAACCTTGGGAGTCGTGTGCTGGAGAGAGCCAGCGCCACATGAGGGGTGGTGATGGGATCCCTGAGTCAGCACTAGAGGAGAGTCATTGTCTTCCAGGACACTAGGATTAAATAGGAAAACACTGGCTCCACAGAAAATCCTGAAATATTAAGACATTGCCAGTTCCAATTGATTTTTCCCAAGTCCTTGGAACTGAAAAACAGCTCTCTTAGTTACTATCTTTGATGAGACTAAGCAAGGCCAGACTTCCTTGTTGCCCAAGGAAACTTTAAATCAGGACAATGATCCTCACCCAAAGATGTGGGCCCATGAGTCCTATACTACAGCATCTATCACCATTATGCCCTAACATGCTCAAGGGTGTGTTGGCATGGGACTGGCTAGACCCAGGTCTGTTGTAAGGTCAGGTGGGGCCTAGTGTGGTCAGAACTCATTGGCTGGTCTCCTCTGGCTACCATCAGCTCTTTCCACATTTCCAAATGCTAAGTTCAGGGTATGAGTA
>NW_027219151.1:0-2504 GCF_027580195.1 Bos mutus
TGATACTGCGCCAGCTGGGCGCGCGACACCTGCCTGCTCATCTGCCTGATACTGTGGCGGGCCTCGGCCTACTATATCATCTGCCTGATGCTAGCCATGGCCCCCAGACGTAGCGACTACCTGCCTGCTCATCATGTGCTGTGCCAGCTGAACCGCGCGACACCTGCCTGCTCATCTACCTGATGCTCGCCAGCCAGACAGCGGCCTGCCTCCTCATGCGTGCGTGCCAGCTGAGCCTCGATACTCCTGCCTGCTCATCTGCTTCATAATCTGCAGCTGACCCTCGGCTCTTGCCACTCATCTGCCTGATACTACTTCAGGAGCCACCACATTTACCAAACTCATCTGCACAATCCACTCACCAAGCCAGACCTTGCGACACCACGCACCATATACTGATGCCTCGCCAGCTGGGCAGGCGAAAGGCACCTGCCTGCACATCAGCTGATACTGCCAGCTGAGCTGCGACACCTGCCTGCTCATCTGCCTGATACTGCGCCAGCTGAGCCGCGCTGACACCTGCCTGCTCATCTGCCTGATACTCGCCAGCTGAGCCGCGTGACACCTGGACACCTGCCTGCTCATCTGCCTGATCATCTGCCTGAGCTGAGCGGAGCCCGCGACACCTGCCTGCTCATCTGCTGATAATCGCCAGCTGAGCCGCGCGACACCTGCCTGCTCATCAGATAATCGCCAGCTGAGCGCTGCGACACCTGCCTGCTCATCATCTGCCTGATACTCGCCAGCTGAGCCGCGCGACACCTGCCTGCTCATCTGCCTGATACTCGCCAGCTGAGCCGCCACGACACCTGCCTGCTCATCTGCCTGATACTCGCCAGCTGAGCCGCGAGACACCTGCCTGCTCATCTGCCTGATAATTCGCCAGCTGAGCGCGTGACACCTGCCTGCTCATCTGCCTGATACTCGCCAGCTGAGCCGCGCTGACACCTGCCTGCTCATCTGCCTGATACTCGCCAGCGGAGCCCCGCGACACCTGCCTGCTCATCTGCCTGATAATCGCCAGCTGAGCCGCGTGACACCTGCCTGCTCATCTGCCTGATACTCGCCAGCTGAGAACGCTGACACCTGCCTGCTCATCTGCCTGATAATCGCCAGCTGAGCTGCGCGCGACACCTGCCTGCTCATCTGCTGATATTCGCCAGCTGAGCCGCTTGACACCTGCCTGCTCATCTGCCTGATAATCGCCAGCTGAGCTGCGACACCTGCCTGCTCATCTGTTTGATAATCGCCAGCTGAGCCTGCGCGACACCTGCCTGCTCATCTGCCTGATACTCGCCAGCTGAGCCTGGCGACACCTGCCTGCTCATCTGCTTGATACTCGCCAGCTGAGCCCGGCGACACCTGCCTGCTCATCTGCCTGATAATCGCCAGCTGAGCCGCGCGACACCTGCCTGCTCATCTGCCTGATACTCGCCAGCTGAGCGCGCGACACCTGCCTGCTCATCTGCCTGATAATTGCCTGCTCATCTGTCTGATAATCGCCAGTGAGCCCCGCGACACCTGCCTGCTCATCTGCCTGATAATCGTCAGCTGAGCCCAGCTGACACCTGCCTGCTCATCTGCCTGATACTCGCCAGCTGAGCTACGCGACACCTGCCTGCTCATCTGCCTGATAATCGCCAGCTGAGCCAGGCGACACCTGCCTGCTCATCTGCCTGATACTCGCCAGTTGAGCCGCGCGACACCTGCCTGCTCATCTGCCTGATACTCGCCAGCTGAGCTGCGCGCCATCACGATACTGCCTGCTCATCTGCCTGATACTGCCGCGGAGCCGCGCGATACCTGAGCTCATGAGCCGCGCGACACCTGCCTGCTCATCTGCCTGATAAGCCCGGGCGGTGAGCTGCTGCTCAACCCCGCAACTTCTCATCTGCCTGATATTCGCCAGCTGAGCCTGCCTGCTCCTCTGCCTGCTCATTCTGCCTGCTCATCGCCAGCTGATACCTGCCTGCTCAGCTGATGCCAGCTGAGCCCATGCGACACCTGCCTGCTCATCTGCCTGATAATCGCCAGCTGAGTTGCGCGACACCTGCCTGCTCATCTGCCTGATACTCGCCAGCTGAGGCCCGCGACACCTGCCTGCTCATCTGCCTGATACTCGCCAGCTGAGCCCGACACCTGCCTGCTCATCTGCCTGATACTCGCCAGCTGAGCCGACGACCTGCCTGCTCATCTGCCTGATAATCGCCAGCTGAGCCTCGATACTCCTGCCTGCTCATCTGCTTCATAATCGCGTGACACCTGCCTGCTCATCTGATTGATAATGCATGCCTGGGCCACACTGATACCTTCCTGCTCATCTAGCCAGTTGTCTTCCTGTGAGCCGCGCGTGAGTCACACCTGATCGTCTGGCCGATATCGCCAGCTGAGCGCATACGCCTGCCTGCTCTTCTGCCTGATAATGCGCCAGCGGGCTGCCTCGGCCACCGACCTGCTCATCTGCCTGATAATCGCCAGCTGAGCCTCAGCGACACCTGCCTGCT
>NW_027219152.1:0-29351 GCF_027580195.1 Bos mutus
ATAAAACCTATGGCTACTTCATCACAATCATCTTGCAAATGTTACATAAATTTCTTTTGTGGCCAACCCTAACCAAGAACAATACAGGAAGCACTTTCTGGGAAAGATATTTCCAGTTAGTTTAGATAGTACAAAGCTGCTACAGTACCCTCTTTGTTAACCTGGCATCATCTGTACTCTCTTAACAACTTTTGAATAAAGAAAGAAAAACTATGCTTCTTGCTAATGTTGTTGCTGTTCAGTCACTAAGTCATGTCTGACTTTTTGTGACCCCATGGACTGCAGCATGCCAGGCTCCTCTATCCTCCACCGTCTTCCAGAGTTTGCTCAAATTCAAAGCATTACCTTTGATTTGGTAATGCTATCTAACCATCTCATCCTCTGCTGCCCCCTTCTCCTTTTGTGTTCAATCTTTCCAAGCACCAGGGTCTTTCCCAATAAGTGACTCTTCTCATCAAGTGGCCAAATTACTGGAGTTTCAGCTTCAGCATCAGTCCTTCCAATGAATATTCAGGATTGATTTCCTTTAGGATTGGCTGGCTCGATCTCCTTGTAGTCCAAGAGACTCTCAAGAGTCTTTTCCAACACCACAGTTCTTGCTAATATAATGCAGTAATTCCTCATTCAACCCAAAAGATTTTAACCTCATCCTGCAAAGATTATAGCAAGTTCATTTATCCATTTGGGAGGGAAGTTATTTTCTTTTCTAGCTAAGCCACATTCTCCCATTGTATCCTTTATCTTCACTACTAAGCTATAATAAGATATAAGATAGACTTATATTAACATATCTTACATTACTAAATGCAGGCAAATGGGAGAGGGGAATTAAAATTGGTTAATGTAATACATAAATATATTTATATCAAAATGAAAAACAAATTCACATAAGTATTATTGTTCTCATTCCTGAAAATGACCACATGATTATAGCTGGTATTTATAACTACCTCTTCTATTACACATCCCATAACCTCTTTGCTCATAGCAAGCATTTCCACTCACTGCCATACTTGACTTCCTATAAAACAATCTCCTTATTCAGGAGCAATGCTATGAGGAAAGCCATAAATTTGAGTCAGGAATTCTGCAAGTCCACCACTCTGGTTTTGGCAGAAGATTGCAACTTTCACTGCAATGATTGAAGGCAAATTCAAAAATCTATTTAAGTGGAAACAAGCTTGCCAATATCCATGGACACTTTCCATATTGTATTCTGGGAAACATCATTAAGAATGATACCTAACTTCACATCAGAAGCAATAGAAGCCACCAAGGTAAAATATTTTTTATTTTTTTAAATTTAATTTAATTTTTTAACTTTACAATATTGTATTGGTTTTGCCATATATCAAAATGAATCCTCCACAGGTATGCATGTGTTCCCCATCCTGAACCCTCCTCCCACCTCCCTCCCCATACCATCCCTCTGGGTCATCCCAGTGCGCCAGCCCCAAGCATCCAGTATCGTGCATCAAACCTGGACTGGCGACTCGTTTCATATATGATATTATACATGTTTCAATGCCATTCTCCCAAATCATCCCACCCTCTCCCTCTCCCACAGAGTCCAAAAGACTGTTCTATACATCAGTGTCTCTTTTGCTGTCTCGTATACAGGGTTATTGTTACCATCTTTCTAAATTCCATATATATGCGTTAGTATACTGTATTGGTGTTTTTCTTTCTGGCTTACTTCACTCTGTATAATAGGCTCAAGTTTCATCCACCTCATTAGAACTGACTCAAATGCATTCTTTTTAATGGCTGCGTAATACTCCATTGTGTATATGTACCACAGCTTTCTTATCCATTCATCTGCTGATGGACATCTAGGTTGCTTCCATGTCCTGGCTATTATAAACAGTGCTGCGATGAACATTGGGGTACACGTGTCTCTTTCCCTTCTGGTTTCCTCAGTGTGTATGCCCAGCAGTGGGATTGCTGGATCATAAGGCAGTTCTATTTCCAGTTTTTTAAGGAATCTCCACACTGTTCTCCATAGTGGCTATACTAGTTTGCAGTCCCACCAACAGTGCAAGAGAGTTCCCTTTTCTCCACACCCTCTCCAGCATTTATTGCTTATAGACTTTTGGACTGCAGCCATTCTGACTGGCATGAAATGGTACCTAATAGTGGTTTTGATTTGCATTTCTCTGATAATGAGTGATGTTGATCATCTTTTCATGTATTTGTTAGCCATCTGTATGTCTTCTTTGGAGAAATGTCTGTTTAGTTCTTTGGCCCATTTTTTGATTGGGTCATTTATTTTTCTGGAGTTGAGCTGTAGGAGTTGCTTGTATACTTTTGAGATTAGTTGTTTGTCAGTTGCTTCATTTGCTATTATTTTCTCCCATTCTGAAGGCTGTCTTTTCACCTTGCTTATAGTTTCCTTAGTTGTGCAGAAGCTTTTAAGTTTAATTATGTCCCATTTGTTTATTTTTGCTTTTATTTCCAATATTCTGGGAGGTGGGTCATAGAGGATCCTGCTGTGATGTATGTCGGAGAGTGTTTTGCCTATGTTCTCCTCTAGGAGTTTTATAGTTTCTGGTCTTATGTTTAGATCTTTAATTTATTTTGAGTTTATTTTTGTGTATGGTGTTAGAAAGTGTTCTAGTTTCATTCTTTTACAAGTGGTTGACGAGTTTTCCCAGCACCACTTGTTAAAGAGATTGTCTTTTCTCCATTGTATATTCTTGCCTCCTTTGTCAAACATAAGGTTTCCATATGTGCGTGGATTTATCTCTGGGCTTTCTATTTTGTTCCATTGATCTATATTTCTGTCTTTGTGCCAGTACCATACTGTCTTGATGAATGTGGCTTTGTAGTAGAGACTGAAGTCAGGCAGGTTGATTCCTCCAGTTCCATTCTTTCTCAAGATTGCTTTGGCTATTCGAGGTTTTTTTTGTATTTCCATACAAATTGTGAAAATATTTGTTCTAAGTCTGTGAAGAATACCATTGGTAGCTTGTTAGGGATTGCACTGAATCTATAGGTTGCTTTGGGTAGTACACTCATTTTCCCTATATTGATTCTTCCAATCCATGAACACGGTATATTTCTCCATCTATTAGTGTCCTCTTTGATTTCTTTCACCAGTGTTTTATAGTTTTCTATATATAGCTACCCCATGCCTAAAGTCAGGGGCAGAAGCCGGGAGGACCCCATGCCCAAAGGGCAGTGGCCAAGAGGAGTTACCCCATGTCTGAGGTCAGGGGCAGCGGCCAAGAGTGTCAGACTGCGACGGAGCAGGAACGGCCGAGAGGAGCTATCCCATTTCCGAGGTCAGGGGGGCGGCCGAGAGGGGATACCCAGCGTCCGAGGTCAGGGGCAGTGACGAGAGGAGTTACCCCGCGTCCGAGGTCAGGGGCGGCAGCTGGGACGAGATACCCCATGCCCTTAAGCCTGAGGCCAGGGGTGGTGGCCAGGAGGAGCAACCCCATGCCCAAGTCCAGGGGTGGTGGAGGGAGGACCAACCCCACGCCGTGGCTGCGCAGGCACAGGAAGGCCTAGAGGAGATATCCCACGTTGAAGGTCAGGAAGGCCGGCGCTGAGGAGATACCCCTCGTCCAAGGTAAGGAGCATTGGCTGCACTCTGCTGGAGCAGCTGTGAACAGATACCACACGCCCAAGGTAAGAGAAACCTAAGTAAGATGGTAGGTGTTGCAAGAGGGCATCAGAAGGCAGACACACTGAAACCATACTCACAGAAAACTATTCAATCTAATCACACTAGGACCACAGCCTTGTCTAGCTCAGTGAAACTAAGCCATGCCCTTGGGGCAACCCAAGATGGGCAGGTCATGGTGGAGACATCTGACAAAATGTGGTCCAATGGAGAGGGAATGGCAAACCCCTTCAGTATTCTTGCCTTGAGAACCCCATGAACAGTATGAAAAGGCAAAATGATAGGATACTGAAAGAGGAACTCCCCAGGTCAGTAGGTGCCCAATATGCTACTGGAGATCAGTGGAGAAATAACTCCAGAAAGAATGGAGGGATAGAGCCAAAGCAAAAACAATACCCAGCTGTGGATGTGACTGGTGATAGAAGCAAGGTCCGATGCTGTAAAGAGCAATATTGCATAGGAACCTGGAATGTCAGGTCCATGAATCAAGGCAAATTGGAAGTGGTAAAACAAGAGATGGCAAGATTTAAAGTCGACATTCTAGGAATCAGCGAACTGAAATGGACTGGAATGGGTGAATTTAACTCAGATGACCATTATATCTACTACTGTGGGCAGGAATCCCTCAGAAGAAATGGAGTAGCCATCATGGTGAACAAAAGAGTCCAAAATGCAGTACTTGGATGCAATCTCAAAAACAAGAGAATGATCTCTGTTCGTTTCCAAGGCAAATCATTCAATATCACAGTAATCCAAGTCTATGCCCCAACGAGTAATGCTGAAGAAGCTGAAGTTGAACGGTGCTATGAAGACTGACATGACCTTTTAGAACTAACATGCAAAAAAGATGTCCTTTTCATTATAGGGGACTGGAATACAAAATAGGAAGTCAAGAAGCATCTGGAGTAACAGGCAAATTTGGCCTTGGAATACGGAATGAAGCAGGGCAAAGACTAATAGAGTTTTGCCAAGAAAATGCACTGGTCATAACAAACACCCTCTTCCAGCAACACAAGAGAAGACTCTACACATGGACATCACCAGATGGTCAACACCGAAATCAGATTGATTATATTCTTTGCAGCCAAAGACGGAGAAGCTCTATACAGTCAACAAAAACAAGACCAGGAGCTGATTGTGGCTCAGACCATGAACTCCTTATTGCCAAATTCAGACTTAAATTGAAGAAAGTAGAGAAAACCACTAGACCATTCAGGTATGACCTAAATCAAATCCCTTATGATTATACATTAGAAGTGAGAAATAAATTTAAGGGCCGAGATCTGATAGATAGAGTGCCTGATGAACTATGGAATGAGGTTCATGATATTGTACAGGAGACAGGGATCAAGACCATCCCCATGGAAAAGAAATGCAAAAAAGCGAAATGGCTGACTGGGGAGGCCTTACAAGTAGCTGTGAAAAGAAGAGAATCGAAAAGCAAAGGAGAAAAGGAAAGATATAAGCATCTGAATGCAGAGTTCCAAAGAATAGCAAGAAGAGATAAGAGAGCCTTCCTCGGAGATCAATGCAAAGAAATAGAGGAAAACAACAGAAAGGGAAAGACGAGAGCTTCTTCAAGAAAATCAGAGATACCAAGGGAACATTTCATGCAAAGATGGGCTTGATAAAGGACAGAAATGGTATGGACCTAACAGAAGCAGTAGATTTTAAGAAGAGATGGCAAGAATACGCAGAAGAACTGTACATAAAAGATCTTCACGACCCAGATAATCACGATGGTGTGATCACTGACCTAGAGCCAGACATCCTGGAATGTGAAGTCAAGTGGGTCTTAGAAAGCATCACTACGAACAAAGCTAGTGGAGGTGATGGAATTCCAGTTGAGCTATTCCAAATCCTGAAAGATGATGCTGTGAAAGTGCTGCACTCAATATGCCAGCAAATTTGGAAAACTCAGCAGTGGCCACAGGACTGGAAAAGGTCAGTTTTCATTCCAATCCCAAAGGCAATGCCAAAGAATGCTC
Organism: Bos mutus; assembly: GCF_027580195.1. Taxonomy (NCBI): domain Eukaryota; kingdom Metazoa; phylum Chordata; class Mammalia; order Artiodactyla; family Bovidae; genus Bos; species Bos mutus. Next base: position 5,617 of record NW_027219152.1, read on the forward strand.
AAACTACCGCACAATTGCACTCATCTCACACGCTAGTAAAGTAATGCTCAAAATTCTCCAAGCCAGGCTTCAGCAATATGTGAACCATGAACTTACAGATGTTAAAGCTGGTTTTAGAAAAGGCAGAGGAACCAGAGATCAAATTGCCAACATCCGCTGGATCATGGAAAAAGCAAGAGAGTTCCAGGAAAACCTCTATTTCTGCTTTACTGACTATGTCAAAGCCTTTGACTGTGTGGATCACAATAAACTGTGGAAAATTCTGAAAGACATGGGAATACCAGACCACCTGACCTGCCTCTTGAGAAATTTGTATGCAGGTCAGGAAGCAACAGTTAGAACTGGACATGGAACAACAAAGTGGTTCCAAAGAGGAAAAGGAGTACGTCAAGGCTGTATATTGTCATCCTGTTTATTTAACTTATATGCAGATTACATCATGAGAAACGCTGGACTGGAAGAAACACAAGCTGGAATCAAGATTGCAGGGAGAAATATCAATAACCTCAGATATGCAGATGACACCACCCTTATGGCAGAAAGTGAAGAGGAACTAAAAAGCCTCTAGATGAAAGTGAAAATGGAGAGTGAAAAAGTTGGCTTAAAACTCAACATTCAGAAAACGAAGATCATGGCATCTGGTCCCATCACTTCATGGGAAATAGATGGGGAAACAGTGGAAATAGTGTCAGACTTTATTTTTCTGGGCTCCAAAATCACTGCAGATGGTGACTGCAGCCATGAAATTAAAAGACGCTTACTCCTTGGAAGGAAAGTTATGACCAACCTAGATGGCATATTCAAAAGCAGGGACATTACTTTGCCAACAAAGGTTCATCTAGTCAAGGTCATGGTTTTTCCTATGGTCATGTATGGATGTGAGAGTTGGACTGTGAAGAAGGCTGAGCGCTGAAGAACTGATGCTTTTGAACTGTGATGTTGGAGAAGACTCTTGAGAGTCCGTTGGACTGCAAGGAGATCCAACCAGTCCATTCTAAAGGAGATCAGCCCTGGGATTTCTTTGGAAGGAATGATGCTAAAGCTGAAACTCCAGTACTTTGGCCACCTCATGTGAAGAGTTGACTCATTGGAAAAGACTCTGATGCTGGGAGGGATTGGGGGCAAGAGGAGAAGGGGACGACAGAGGATGAGATGGTTGGATGGACATGAGTCTGAGTGAGCTCCGGGAGTTGGTAATGGACGAGGAGGCCTGGCGTGCTGCGATTCATGAGTTCGCAAAGAGTTGGACATGACTGAGTGACTGATCTGATCTGATCTGATAGATAGGTCTTTAGTTTCTTTAGGTAGATATATTCCTAAGTATTTTATTCTTTTCATCGCAATGGTGAATGCAATTGTTTCCTTAATTTCTCTTTTTATTTTCTCATTATTAGTGTATAGGACTGCAAGGGATTTCTGTGTGTTGATTTTATATCCTGCAACTTTACTATATTCATTGATTAGTTCTAGTAATTTTCTGGTGGAGTCTTTAGGGTTTTCTCTGTAGAGGATCATGTCATCTGCAAACAGTGAGAGTTTTACTTCTTCTTTTCCAATTTGGATTCCTTTTATTTCTTTTTCTGCTCTGATTGCTGTGGCCAAAACTTCCAAAACTATGTTGAATAGTAATGGTGAAAGTGGGCACCCTTGTCTTGTTCCTGACTTTAGAGGAAATGCTTTAATTTTTCACCATTGAGGATAATGTTTGCTGCGGGTTTGTCATATATAGCTTTTATTATGTTGAGGTATGTTCCTTCTATTTCTGCTTTCTGAAGAGTTTTTATTATAAATGGGTGTTGAATTTTGTCAAAAGCTTTCTCTGCATCTATTGAGATAATCATATGGTTTTTGTTTTTCAAGTTGTTAATGTGGTGTATTACATTGATTGATTTGCAGATATTGAAGAATCCTTGCATTCCTGAGATAAAGCCCACTTGGTCATGGTGTATGATCTTTTTAATGTGTTGTTGGATTCTGATTGCTAGAATTTTGTTAAGGATTTTTGCATCTATGTTCATCAGTAATATTGGCCTGTAGTTTTCTTTTTTGGTGGCATCTTTGTCAGGTTTTGGTATTAGGGTGATGGTGGCCTCATAGAATGAGTTTGGAAGTTTATCTTCCTCTGCAATTTTCTGGAAGAGTTTGAGTAGGATAGGTGTTAGCTCTTCTCTAAATTTTTGGTAGGATTCAGCTGTGAGGCCGTCTGGACCTGGGCTTTTGTTTGCTGGAAGATTTCTGATTACAGTTTCAATTTCCGTGCTTGTGATGGGTCTGTTAAGATTTTCTATTTCTTCCTGGTCCAGTTTTGGAAAGTTGTACTTTTCTAAGAATTTGTCCATTTCTTCCACGTTGTCCATTTTATTGGTATATAATTGCTGATAGTAGTCTCTTATGATCCTTTGTATTTCTGTGTTGTCTGTTGTGATTACTCCATTTTCATTTCTCATTTTATTGATTTGATTTTTCTTCCTTTGTTTCTTGATGAGTCTGGCTAATGGTTTGTCAATTTTATTTATCCTTCAAAGGACCAGCTTTTGGCTTTGTTGATTTTTGCTATGGGCTCTTTTGTTTCTTTTGCATTTATTTCTGCCCTAATTTTTAAGATTTCTTTCCTTCTACTATTTGTGAAAGCTCTTTTTTTCTTCCAGCTAATCATTTACCTCCTTATTTTTTGTTCCAAGTTTTTATTTACAGAAGTTTAATATTATTTCAGTCATTAAAGTTTATTCATTTTCCATTATTACTAAGCTCAAGAAATCCCTTCCAGTACTTATATTTAATAATTATCCATTTTCTTCCACATTGTAGCTTTATTTTTAATTTTTTTCATAAATTCTGAAATTTATTTTTTACATAATAAGAGATGGGAACCTAGCACACTAACTCATAGTATGATGTGATGGAAAGACTTAGTATTCAGAAAACCTGGTTATTCTTGAGACTGTTCCTTACAAGCTTTTTTAACCTAATGTACTCATTCTTTTCTAAAATTCTGTTATCCTATTTATATGTATGTTGGTCAGCTTCCAGAGTGGCCCTTATATATTCCTATCTTCTATTTCATACATTTCTGTAGTCCCCTCCCACATTGAAACAGAGATGGTCTGTGTGAAAAATAGAATATGCAGAAGTAATGGTGTGTGACCTCCAAGACTTGATCAGTGAAGAAATTTCAGCTTTTGCCCTGGTCTCTTAGATGACTCACTCCAGGAAACAAGTCACCATTGTGAAGACTGTCGACAAGTCCGTGGAGCGGCCCAGGTGGAGAGGAAACTGAGGCGGCTTCATCAATGCCAGCTTGTCAGCTCTGTGCATGAGTCACCTTTTAGGCAGAGTTTCACACCCCTCCCAAACTCCTGGCCCACAGAAACTATGAACAAGATTAAGTGGCTGTTGTTATTTTAAGTGACTGAATTTTAGGATAATTTGTTCCTTTGCAATAGATAACACTATATGCAAGCACTTTTAAAACAAACAGCTTAAGAATGTGACTGTGAGCTCCTGTCTAATTCTATAAAATGCCGTGAAGACCAGGATTTTTGAATATCTCTTGTTTTCTGTTGTACAGAAAGAGTATGTTTTTGACAAGCCCATGGTGAAAGACTGTTCTTTTGCCCAATCAAAACTAAGGAAGAGGATTTCCTGGTGCTTCAGCATATGGGAATCCACCTGCCATTGCAGGAGACATGGGTTCCATCCTTGGTCTGGGAAGATCCCACGTGCCGTGGAGCAGCTGAGCCCCTGTACCAGACCTGGAGTCCACATGCCTCAACTACCGAGCCTGCATGCTTCAGCTGCTAAAGCCTAAGGGCCTGGAGCCTGTGCTCCGTCATAGGGGAAGCCCACGCACCGCAAGGAAGGGTGGTCTCTGCTTGCTGGGACCAGAAAGCCTGAGTGCAGCAGTGAGGACCAGTGCAGCCAATCGGTGAATGAGACTAAGCCAGAGTGTCTCGGAGGCAGGAGGAAAATCAGCTACTGCCTCGCAGGTTTCCTGAGGATAGCCCTATCTCCGTAGTTGATTTTAAACTTTATTAAGCACCTACCTTTTGTCAAATACTGAGGACATGCCACTGAATTAGATCTCTGCTCTGTTGGAGACTTCACTGCAGTTGGGGAGGTGGGCTCCCGCTCCCAATTCTGGTGGTAAATCTATTGAAGGAAATAAGTGAAGTGATGGTAGGAAAGAGGCCTGCTTTAGGCTAATCCAGGTTTATCCTGCTTTCCCAGAGTGCAGTATCTGACACACACCATGCATTCACATACTGAATGAGCAAATATGTCAGAGTTGGTTTGTTTATACAATAATGGAATAATTCCCTCATATTCCACCCCCCACCCCCCACACACATATAATTATTTATGTGATAGTTCTCTCAGTTTAATGACTCATAAATGTTATATCCCAGTCTTCCATGTTTAGAATTGTGAAAGGCTTGATGTTATAAAGAACCTCCCACTGCAGAACAATTAGGTCCTGAATAGGGCGGCTTTCTGTGGCCTTGATGAGTTTTGCAAAGAGGCAAGGGTGGTCTGCAAGGCCCCCTTCTTCGGAAAAAAAGAAAAAAAAAAAAGGCAAAGAAAACTTATGAGCTAGAGTTATATTAGTGGATGATGCTGAGCAGTTCTGACTGACAGCCTGCTGGCGAGCTGAGCTTGGACTCCTGTAGTGGGTGTCTTCACACCACTGACACAGTAAGAAACAGACCCTGCCTGTACTAAAGCCCAAAGGTTACCCTTACATTAAGATCAGAAAGTGAACTCACCATCAAAGATTACAAATTACAAAAAGCCACCCATAAGCAGAGGTTGGCAAACATTTTCTCTAAAGGACCAGATGGTAAATATTTAGTCTTTCCAGGTTATATAATCTCTGTTGCACCTATTTAGTCCCATTGTAGTCAGAAAGCAGCCATCGAAAATATGTACATGAATGAACATGGCTGTGTTCAAATAAAACCTTATTTACAAAAACAGGTAATGGGCCAGATTTGGCCTGTGGTGTATAGTTAGTTTCCTGAACCCTGGATTAGAGGGTGGAGTAGAGGAGATATTTTAAGAGATAATGGCTGTAGGGTTTTTGAACACGAATGAAAAATAAATCCATGATTCATGATATTCAGAGCAAGATGATAAAGAGGAAGTCATGCTTTCATCAAAGTGAAATACCTGACACCAGTGGACAGGGAGGCCTGGCGTGCTGCAATTTATGGGGTCGCAGAGTCGGATCCGACTGAGCGACTGAACTGAAAGACCAAAACCATCTGTGGAACAAAATAGGTCATTTGTGTAGATTTATAAATTGGACTTAACATAATTAACAATAGTAGGATAAGACAGTAGAAAAATATCTTCAAAGAGTTGAGAGAGATTATCGATACTAAGTGGGCATACCCAGGAAATCTTTCAAGGATGAGAATCCAAACATTTACAGGTTAAAAAAAAAAAAAAAGATGAGAGAAGGAGAACAAGATGATGGAGGAGCAGGTGGACTTGGAGTACATCTGTCTCCACAGACACATCAGGAATACACCTTCAGACACAGAAGTGCATGCAGGACACCAGCTGAGAGCCGACAGGAGTACCTGACCAGTGGAAAAGAATATTGTAGAACCACGCAAAACTTGGTAGGATGAAGGAACTAGGGAGAAAAACACGAGTGTTAGTAGGACTGGACCTGCCCTTGGTGGGTTGGGGAACTGAAGCAGGGATCCGATCCCCACGTGGGGGCAATTGTCTGAGTCAGAGGAGAAACATTTAAGGCTGAGAGTGAAACAGCTAATCTGTGGCAGCCTAAATGGAAGGAGAATCAGACAGCCCTTGCCACAGCCAAACATACCCCAGACAGAGACACAGGTCCCCTAGAAGGTGCAGCGGCTGCAAGCCGGAGTTTAGGGATTGTGGAGCAACCCCAGGGCGAGGGCTGCTGTTGACTGTGGAAAGACAGATCAAAGGGTTGTGAGGAAGGAGATCGTGGTCGGAAACACCTATGGAGGAAAGCTGGGCAGCTACTGAAGCAAGGCGATACTGCTGAGTCACACATTGTGGGTGGAGCCATCACCACAGCCCCTCTCTCCCCACAGCCAGCATCCGAAGCTGAACAATAAAGAGGCTGGCCCATCAAACGCCTGAGGCACTGAACTACAGAATAGGACCCCACCCAGGGTGCCCCTTTAGTGCCTGATGTACTACTGGTCTATAGAGTAGGACCCCACCTAGGGTGCCCTTTTAAGTGCCTGACGCACCGATCTACAGAGTAGGATGCCAGCCTGGAGGGCCCCTCTATATGCCTGACGCGCTGAACAGAGAAGGACCCCAGGCAAGGGACCCTCCTAAGTGCCTGAACGGGCAGAGCTATGGAGAAAGACCGCCCAAAAAGGCCTGATTGCCAGCTACAAGAGGTTAGAAAAAAGGCTCTGGTAGGGCCATAACTTGGAGAAGACGATGGCACCGCACTCCAGTGTTCTTGCCTGGAAAATCCCATGGATGGAGGAGCCTGGTGGGCTGCAATCCATGGGGTCGCACAGAGTTGGACACGACTGAAGCAACTTAGCAGCAGCAGCAGCAGGGCCATAACTCCTGCAACGGAGACAATCCGAGTCCCTGCACACTTGGCGCCACCAGGGTCCCCGCAACCCCAGCAGCTGCGCTGCCTTCACGCTCAGCCTTCACTGGGGCAGAGCTGCCACAGGCAAAAAAGTCTTGCATCTGTGCACGTGGAGTCGCTTCGGTTGTTTCCAACTCTTTGCGATTCTGTGGACCTTGGCCTGCCAGGCTTCTCTGTCAGGGGGGTTGTCCAGGCAAGAACAGGAGTGTATTGGCCAATACTGATTGCCGTATCTTTCCAGAGAGCTATATTTCCTGCTGCCATAGCCGCCAACTCCCCTGAGTACCTGATGCTGCCAGAACCCCTGTGACCCAAGCAGCTGCACCACCTCCACACCTGGCCCTCACTGGGGCAGACCCAAGTCCTCCAAGGCAGCCTCAGGAGCAAACCCCAGTGGACGACCCACATAAAAAAATAAAAGGTGCAAATAAAACTACAGTTGAAACCCAGGGGTAGTATAGGTAAGAAGACCCAAAACCTTCCCACCAACTGTACAAGCTGCAGATTAAATCCACATGATCAACTAGGCACACTCTGTGTCTATGGAATATATAAAAGGAAATCAACAGCCCCCATGAAAGAAAACGCACTAGTTCTGATAGCTGTGGACATTGGAGGCAAGAACACACGGGAGTAGGACCAGACTAGAATCTGGGCTGCCCCCACCGCAGGTCCAGAGACCAGCACAGTGTTGAAGGGCATCCTAGTCAGGTGAGGTGGACTGTGACTCCCAGAGAGGGAAAGGGCTGATACCAGTGACTCAAGAAAAACATTTATTATTCTTACGTTTTGACTTGTTCTGTACATTTTTTTTTCTTTTTCTTTTCCTTTTGTTTCCCCTCTGTTGTAGTTGTCGATTTTCCTGGAAATATGAAATCCAGTTAAGCATTTGAACTTTTTTTTCCCCCTCAGTTACATTTTTTATTGTTGTTATAAACCTCTGCTTTTGCAGCTCTGTGGAGTTTTCCTTTTTTTTTTTAATCTTCCTTTCTCTTTTAAAAAATTTTTAAACCTGTTATTATTTTTTCTACATTTATTCCTTTGTTTGCTTTCACTACTCTTTTCCTCTGCAGTTAATCTTTAACGTATTTATATCTTCTTTATCCACCTATATCTAACTTTGCATATCTAGTCTTTCTTTTATTTCTCCCCTTTCCTCTCAACATATTTGTTTGTTTTGTTTTCATTGCTTTATTTCCCAATTGGCACCTTGCTTTAGTTTTGTTTTCCACCTTGTGCTTTAGTTAATTTTGTTCTGGTAGATATAATTTTTGGTTTCATTTGTTCGCTGGGTCAATCTGTTGTACTTTAATTTTGTTGGACTGTTTTTTGCTTATAGGAGTATATGTATATGTGTATATTCAGCCACACTTTTTATTGTTATAAACCTCTGCCTTTATGTTGGGCTTTCTTGAAGTTCTGTGGAGTTTTCCTTTTTTCTTCCATTTTTTTTTTTTTTTTAAATAATTTTAATTTAAAATAATTTTTAAACCTGTTTTATTTTTTCTACACTTATTCCTTTGTTTGCCTTTCCTATTGTTCTTTTCCCCTTGCAGTTAATCTTTAATGTATATAAATCTGTATCTAGCTCTTCAAATTTGCATATCTATTCGTCCTTTCTTTTCTTTCCTCTCAACATATTTGTTAGTTTTGTTTTCATTGCTTTATTCTCCACTTGACACCTTGCTTTAGTTTTGTTTTCCAGTTTGTCTTTTAGTTAGTTTTATTCTTACCTGATAAATATTTTTGATTTCCTTTGTTCGCTAGGTCAGTCTACTGTACTTTATTTTTGCTGGACTATTTTGACTTTGCTCATGGGTGTATATGTATATTCCATTATTTTAATTATTATTTGCCTGATTTTGTAATGGCTCTCTGGGGTTCACCTTTGGTTTCTCGTTTTTGGATATTTGTTTTAATCTCACTTAATGTCATAATAGACAACTTGTGGAATCTTCATTCCTGACCAGAGATCAAGCCCTGAGCCTTTGGAGTGGGAGCACTGACTCCAAGACCTTAGACTACCAGAGAACTAACCCTCAGTTCAGTTCAGTTCAGTCACTCAGTCATGTCCGACTCTTTGCGACCCCATGAATAGCAGCACGCCAGGCCTCTCTGTCCATCACCAACTCCTGGAGTTCACTCAAACTCATGTCCATCAAGTCAGTGATGCCATCCAGCCATCTCATCCTCTGTCGACCCCTTCTCCTCCTGCCCTCAATCCCTCCCAGCATCAGAGTCTTTTCCAATGAGTCAGCTCTTCACATTAGGTGGCCAAAGTATTGGAGTTTCAGCTTTAGCATCAGTCCTTCCAAAGAACACCCAGGACTGATCTCCTTGCAGTCCAAGGGACTCTCAAGAGTCTTTTCCAATACCACAATTCAAAAGCATCAATTCTTCAGCGCTCAGCTTTCTTCACAGTCGAACTCTCACATCCATACATGACCACTGGATAAACCATAGCCTTGACTAGACGGATCTTTGTTGACAAAGTAATGTCCCTGCTTTTGAATATTCTATCTGCTGCTGCTGCTACTAAGTCACTACAGTCATGTCCGACTCTGTGTGACCCCATAGACGGCAGCCCACCAGGCTCCCCCGTCCCTGGGATTCTCCAGGCAAGAACACTGGAGTGGGGTGCCATTGCCTTCTCCCAATATGCTATCTAGGTTGGTCATAACTTTCCTTCCAAGGAGTAAGCGTCTCTTAACTTCATGGCTGCAAGCACCATCTGCAGTGATTTTGGAGCCCCCCCACCCCCAAAATAAAATCTGGCACTGTTTTCACTGTTTCCCCATCTATTTCCCATGAAGTGATGGGACCAGATGCCATGATCTTCGTTTTCTGAATGTTGAGTTTTAAGCCAACTTTTTCACTCTCCACTTTCACTTTCATCAAGAGGCTTTTGAGTTCCTTTTCACTTTCTGCCATAAGGGTGGTGTCATCTGCATATCTGAGGTTATTGATATTTCTCCTGGCAGTCTTGATTGCAGCTTATGTTTCTTTCAGTCCAGCGTTTCTCATGATGTACTCTGCATAGAGGTTAAATAAGCAGGGTGACAATATACAGCCTTGACATACTCCTTTTCCTATTTGGAACCAGTCTGTTGTTCCATGTCCAGTTCTAACTGTTGCTTCCTGACCTGCATATAGGTGTCTCAAGAGGCAGGTCAGGTGTTCTGGTATTCCCATCTCTTTCAGAATTTTCCACAGTTTATTGTGATCCACACAGTCAAAGGCTTTGGTATTATCAATAAAGCAGAAATAGATGTTTTTCTGGAACTCTCTTGCTTTTTCCATGATCCAGCAGATGTTGGCAATTTGATCTCTGATTCCTCTGCCTTTTCAAAAACCAGCTTGAACATCAGGAAGTTCACAGTTCACGTATTGTTGAATCCTGGCTTGGAGAATTTTGAGCATTACTTTACTAGCATGTGAGATGAGTGCAATTGTGCAGTAGTTTGAGCATTCTTTGGCATTGCCTTTCTTTGGGATTGGAATGAAAACTGACTTTTCCAGTCCTGTGGCCACTGCTGAGTCTTCCAAACTTGCTAACATATTGAGTACAGCACTTTCACAGCATCATCTTTCAGGATTTGAAATAGTTCAACTGGAATTCCATTACCTCCACTAGCTTTGTTTGTAGTGATACTTTCTAAGGCCCACTTGACTTCACATTCCAAGTCTGGCTCTAGGTGAATGATCACACCATCGTGATTATCTTGATCATGAAGATCTTTTTTGTACAGTTCTTCTGTATATTCCTGCCACCTCTTCTTAATATCTTCTGCTTCTGTTAGGTCCATACCATTTCTGTCCTTTATCGAGCCCATCTTTGCATAAAATGTTCCCTTGGTATCTCTAATTTTCTTGAAGATATATCTAGTCTTTACCATTCTGTTGTTTTCCTCTATATCTACTACTGTGGGCAGGAATCCCTTAGAAGAAATGGAGTAGCCATCATGGTCAACAAAAGAGTCCCAAATGCAGTACTTGGGTGCAATCTCAAAAACGACAGAATGAGCTCTGTTTGTTTCCAAGGCAAACCATTCAATATCACAGTAATCCAAGCCTATGCACAAACTAGTAACGCTGAAGAAGATGTTGAATGGTTCTATGAAGACCTACAAGATCTTTTAGAACTAACACCCAAAAAAGATGTCGTTTTCATTATAGGGGACTGGAATGCAAAAGTAGGAAGTCAAAACTAACCCTAGGGAGTATCAAATAGTGAGAACTCACACAAATGAAATCACTTGAATACAAGACCCAGCATCACCCAAGCCCCAGTAGCACCCTGTGTAGGATGCCTCATCTAAACAACAAACAAAACAAAAATACAAACCCAGTCATCAGCAGACAGGATTACCACCTTATTCAGCCTTGCCCATCAGAGGAAAAACAAACAAACAGGAACTCAGCACAAATCTCACCCTATAGGAAGCTTACACAAATCACTGGACCAAACTTAGGAGGCCAGAAACCGAAAGGAAGAAAGAATTCAACCTTCTTCAAGGAAATAATTCAGCTTTCCTTGAAGCCTGGGAAAAGGAACCCTCAAACACAATAAGTTTAAAAAAAATAATGAAAAGGCAGAGAAATACTATGCAAATGAAGGAACAAACTAGAAACACAGAAGTCCAAATAAATGAAGAAGAAATAGGCAAACTACCTGAAAAAGAATTCAGAATAACGATAGTAAAGATGATCAAAAACCTTGAAAACAAAATGGAGAAAATACAAGAATCAATTAACAAAGACCTAGAAGAATTAAAGAATAGGCATACAGAGACAAACAGCACAATTACTGAAATTAAAAATACTCTAGAAGGAATCAATAGCAGAATATCTGAAGCAGAAGAATGAATCAGTGAGCTGGAAGATAAAATGGTGAAAATAACTTCTGAAGAGCAGAGTAAAGTGAAAAGAATGAAAAAAAAATGAGGATAGTCTCAGAGGCCTCTGGGACAGTATCAGACACACCAACATTTGAATAATAGGGTCCCAGAAGAAGAAAAGAAAAAGAAAGGGTATGAAAACATTTTTTGAAGAGATTACAGTTGAAAAGTTTCCCAGCATGGAAAAGGAAATATAGTCAATCAAGTCCAATAGGTGCAGAGTCCCATACAGGATAAACCCAAGGGGAAACATGCCAAAACACATACTAATCAAACTAACAAAGACTGAACACAAAGAATATTAAAAGCAGCAAGGGAGAGCAACAAGTAACATACAAGGGAAACCACATACACTTACCAGCTGATCTTTCAGCAGAAACTCGGCAAGCCAGAAGGGAATGTCAGGATGTATTTAAAGTACTGAAAGGGAAAAATCTACAACGAAGGTTACTGTACCCGGCAAGGATCTCATTCAAAATTGATGGAGAAATAAAAACAAAACAAAAACTTTTCAGACAAGCAAAAGTTAAGAGAATTCGGTACCACCAACCGAACTTTACAACAAATGTTAAAGGGGCTTATATAGTCAAGAAATACAAGAGAAGAAAAAAGATATACAAAATCAACCCCAAACAATTAAGAAAATGGCAATAGGAACATATATATATCAATAATTACTTTAAATGTAAATGGATTAAATGCTCCAGCCAAAAGACACAGACTGGCTGAATGGATACAAAAACAAAACCTGTATATATGCTCTTTACAAGAAACCCACGTCAGACCTAAAGACATGTATAGACTGAAAGTGAGAGGATGGAAAAATATATTCCGTGCAAATGGGAAGCAAAAGAAAGGTGGAGTAGCAATCCTCATATCAGACAAAATAGACTTTAAAATGAAGATTACAAGAAATAAGGAAGGACACTGCATAATGATCAAAGGATCAGTCCAAGAGGAAGACATAACAACTGTAAACATCTATGCACCCAACATAGAAGCACCTCAGTACATAAGACAAACACTAACAGACATAGAAGGAGAAATGGACACTAACACAATAGTAGGAGATTTTAACACACCGATGGACAGATCATCAAAACAAAAAATTAATAAGGAAACACAAGTCTTAAATGATACATTAGATGAGATGGATCTCATTGATATCTTCAGGACATTCCTTCCGAATGCAGAAGAATACACCTTCTTCTCAAGTGTGCATCGAACATTCTCTCAGATAGACCACATGTTGGGTCACAAATCAGACCTCAGTAAATGTAAGAAATTTGAAATCGTATCAAGCATCTTCTCTGACAACAGCGCTATGAGACTACATATCAGTTACAAGAAAAAACTGTAAGAAATACAAACATATGAAGATTAAACAACACGTTTCTAAATAACCAGCAGATTACTGAAGAAATAAAAAGGGAAATCAATAAATTTCCAGAAACAAAACAATGAGAACACGACAACTCGAAACCTATGGGATGAAGCAAAAGCAGTTCTAAGAGGGAAGTTTATAGCAATACAATCCTACCTCAAGAAACAAGAAAAACATTGAATACACAGCCTAACTTTACACCTAAAATAACTGGAAAAAGACAAACAAAAAACACAGAATTAGTAGATGGAAATAAATCATAAAGAGCCAAGTAGAAATAAATGAAAAAGTAATGAAAGAAGCAATAGTAAAGATTAATAAAATTAAAGCTGTTTCTTTGAGAAGGTAAACAAAAGTCACAAACCTTTAGCCAGACTCATCAAGAAAAAAAGAGAAAATCAAGTCAACAAAATTAGAAATGAAAAAGGAGAGGTTACACTAGACAATACAGAAATAAAAAGGATTTTAAGAGACTATTATGAACAGCTATATGGAAATAAATTAGATAACCTGGAAGAAATGGACAGATTCTTAGAAAAGTTCAGTCTTCCAGGCAGAAATAGAAATTATCAAAAACCCAGCTACAAGCACTGAAATTGAAGCTGTGATCAAAAATCTCCCCATAAAACAAAAGCCCAGGACCAGATGGCTTCACAGGAGAATTCTATCAAACATTTAAAGAAGAGCTAATTCCTATCCTTCTAAAACTCTTTCAGAAAATTGCAGAGGAAGGAACACTTCCAAACTCATTTTATGAGGCCACCATCACCCTGATACCAAAACCAGACAAAGACAACACAAAAAAGAAAACTATAGGCAGTATTACTGATGAACATAGATGTAAAAATCATCAACAAAATTTTAGCAAACAGAATTCAGCAACACATCAAATACCTCATTACACAATGATCAAGTTGGGTTTATTCCAGGGATGCAAAGATTCTTCAATATACGCAAATCAATCAGTGTGATACACCATATTAACAAATTGAAAGATAAAAATCATACGATAATCTAAATAGATGCAGAAAAAGCCTGTGACAAAATTCAGCATCCATTTATGATTAAAACTCTTCAAAAAATGGGCATATAAGGAATCTACCTCAACATAGTAAAGGCCATATATGATAAGCCTACAGCAAGCATTATTCTCAATGGTGAAAAAATGAAAGCATTTCCCCCTAAGATCAGGAACAAGACAAGGGTGTCCACTTTTGTCATTATTATTCAACATAGTTCTGGAAGTCCTAGCTACAGCAGTCAGAGAAGAAAAAGAAATAAGAGGAATCCAGATCAGAAAAGAAGAAGTAAATCTCTCACTGTTTACAGATGACATGATGCTCTACATAGAAAACCCTAAAGATAGTATTAGAAAATTACTAGAGCTAATCAGTGAGTTTAGGAAAGTTGCGGAATAGAAAATCAATGCGAGGGGAGGAGCCAAGATGGCGGAGGAGTAGGACAGGGAGAACACTTTCTCCCCCACAAATTCATCAAAAGAGCATTTAAACTTCGAGTAAATTCCACAAAACAACTTCTGAATGCTGGCAGAGGTCATCAGGCACCCAGAAAAGCAACCCAACTCTTCGAAAGGAGGTAGGAAAAAATATAAAAGACTAAAAAAAGAGACAAAAGAGGGAGGGACGGAGTTCCGTCCCGGGAAGGGAGTTTTAAAAAGAGAGAAGTTTCCAAACACCAGGAAACCTTCTCACTGCCAAATCTGTGCCGAGCTTTGGAAGCACAGAGGGCAACATAACAGGGAGAAAAAATAAACACTTAAAACTCGCACATTGCGAGCCCTACGGTAACTCCCCCAGCGGAGAAGCAGCGCAGACGCCTGCACACGCCATTAGCAAGCGGGGGCTGGGCAGGGAGGCGCGGTGCCGGCTGCATCGCTTAGAGTAAGAATCTGGCCTGAATACCCTGAGCACTATCTGAGCGAAATAATTTGGGCTAGCAAACCAGACTGTGGGATATCTACCACGCAAAAAGCCAGCCCCAACCTAAGACACCGCCAGGCCCGTGCACGGAACAAAGGACTGAACAGAGATAGCCGGCTGCAGACCTTCCCCCTCCAGTGACAGGCAGCCAGAGCCGGAAGGGGGCAATCGCAGCCCCAGAGAGACATTATCTATAAAGCTGTAAGCAGGCTTCTTTGCTAACTAAAAGTTCTTGGGGGTCTGGATGGTCAACATCTGCCTGAGAAGGTGTGCCGGTTTTACACCCAGATAACCGAGTGGCGGGGAGGCGATAAGTTGCAGCATTGGCATTCGCCAAACACCTCATCACCTGAGCTGCTCGGACCTGGGAAGGGCACAAAATGCAGGCCCACCTGAGTCTGCGCCTCTGAGGACGACCCGAGTGCCTGAACCTGAGCGGCTTGGACCTGGGAGGTACATGCAGCCCAGGGCCGGCCTCGGATTGTTCTCGGCGGAACAACCTAGAGCCCGAGCAGTGTGGGCAGGGAGGCTACACGCACCATGAGCGGGGGCAGACCCAGTGTGGCTGAGGCACTGCGAGCGCACGCCAGTATTATTTGTTTGCAGCATCCCTCCCTCCCTCCCCACAGCGCGACTGAACAAGTGAGCCTAAAAAAAAAAAAAAAAAAGTTTCCCCCACCGTCCCCTTTGTGTCAGGGCGGAAGCCAGACACTGAAGAGACCAGCAAACATAAGAAGTTATAACAGAGGGAAACGCCTTGGAAGCTACGGGCAATAGATTAAAACCCCGTGGTTACTACGGACTACATAGGAAGGGGCCTATAGATCTTGAGAAATATAAGTCGGACCAAGGAACTAGCCAAAAATGAACTGAACCCACAATACAACAAAACCAGAGAAAGTCCTAGATATATTTTTACTATTTTTACGATCATTCTTTCTTTCTTTTTTTTTTAATTAAAAACAATTTTTTAAGTCCTCTATTGTTCCTTTAATTTTCACTTTTATAACCTATTACTTTTAAAAAAAAAAAAAAAAGACCCTATTTTTTTTCTTCTTCAGCACACACATATATATATATTTTATAATTTTTTGACCTTGTTTTTTTTTTCTCTCTCTTTCTTTTCTTTAACATTGTGTTTTTTGAAATTCCAAACTCTACTCTAGATTTTTAATTTTAGCTTTTTTTGGTATATGTTATCAATTTTGTACCTACAGTTTTTTTATAATTTCTGTGACTTTTTTTTTTTTTATGTTTCATTCTCTTCTTCTTATATATAACATTGTATATCTGAAATTCCAAACTCTACTCTAGATTTTTAATTTATGCTTTTTGGTATTTGATATCAAATTTGTACCTGTATTTTCTTTATAATTTTTGCGACATTGTTTTTGTTTGTTTGTTTCTCTCTTTATGTTTCTTCTTCTTTTTTTTAACATTGTATTTTTGAAATTCCAAACTCTACTCTAGATTTTTAATTTTTGCTTTTTTGGTATTAGTTATCAATTTTATACCTGTATTTTCTTTATAATTTTATGACCTTGTTCATTTTTTTCTTTGTTCGTTTTTTCTCTCTTTCTTTTCCTTCTTCTTTTCTTTAACATCGTATTTTTGAAATTCCAAACTCTACTCTAGATTTTTAATTTTTGCTTTTATGTATTTGTTACAAATTTTGTACCTTTAAGAACCCAATCTTCAGGACCCATTTTTCACTAGGGAGCGAGATAACTGGCTTGACTGCTCTCTCTCCCTTTGGACTCTCCTTTTTCTCCACCAGGTCGCCTGTGTCTCCTCCCTTAACCCCTCTCTACTCTACCCAACTCTGTGAGTTTATGTGTGTTCCAGATGGTGGAGAACACTTAGGGAACTGATTACTGGCTGGATCTGTCTCCCTCCTTTTCATTCCCCCCTTTTATCCCTCTGGCCACCTCTGTCTCCTTCCTCCTTCTTCTCTTCTCTGTATAACTCCGTGAACATATCTGAGTGGTCCAGTTGTGGAGTGCACATAAGGAAGTGACTACTGGCTACCCCACTCTCTCCACTGTTGATTCCACCTCATCTCATTTGGGTCATCTCTAACTCCCTCCTCCCTCTTCTCTTCTCCATGTAACGCTGTGAACCTCTCTGAGTGACCCTCACAGTAGAGAAACTTTTCATCTTTAACGTAGATGTTTTATCAATGGTGCTGTATAGAAGGAGAAGTTTTGAAACTACTGTAAAAATAAGACCGATAACTGGAAGCAGGAGGCTTAAGTCCAAACCCTGACTCCAGGGAACTCCTGACTCCAAGGAACATTAATTGACAGGAGCTCATCAAACGACCCCAATGTTCATCGCAGCACTGTTTATAATAGCCAGGACATGGAAGCAACCTAGATGTCCATCAGCAGATGAATGGATAAGAAAGCTGTGGTACATATACACAATGGAGTATTACTCAGCCATTAAAAAGAATTCATTTGAATCAGTTCTAATGAGGTGGATGAAACTGGAGCCTATTATACAGAGTGAAGCAAGCCAGAAGGAAAAACACCAATACAGTATACTAACGCATATATATGGAATTTAGAAAGATGATAACAATAACCCTGTGTACGAGACAGCAAAAGAGACACTGATGTATGGAACAGTCTTATGGACTCTGTGGGAGAAGGAGAGGGTGGGAAGATTGGGGAGAATGGCATTGAAACATGTAAAATATCATGTATGAAACGAGATGCCAGTCCAGGTTCGATGCACGATACTGGATGCTTGGGGCTAGTGCACTGGGACGACCCAGAGGGATGGTATGGGGAGGGAGGAGGGAGGAGGGTTCAGGATGGGGAGCACATGTATACCTGTGGTGGATTCATTTTGATATTTGGCAAAACTAATGCAATTATGTAAAGTTTAAAAATAAAATAAAATTTAAAAAAATCAATGCACAGAAATCACTAGCATTTCTGAAAAATCAGAAAGAGAAAAAGTCAAAGGTGACATAAACAGATGGAGAGAGTTTCCATGTTCCTGGGTAGGAAGAATCAATACTGTGAAAATACTGTACTACCAAATGCAATGTACAGATTTAATACAATCTCTATCAAATTACCAATGGCATTTTCCCCAAAACTAGAACAAAAAATTTCACAATTCATATCGAAATACAAGAAGACCCTGAATAGCCAAAGTAGTCTTGAGAAAGAAGAATGGAACTGAAGGAATCAACCTTCCTGACTTCAGATTATACTAGAAAGCTACAGTCATCAATACAGTATGGTACTGCTGCAAAACAGAAATATAGACCAAAGATAGAAAGAAATAAACCCATGCACCTATGGCTACCTTATTTTTGACAAAGGAGGAAAGAATATACAGTGGGGCAGAGATAGCCTCTTCAATAAATGGTGCTGGGAAAACTGGACAGCTACATGTAAAGGAATGAAATTAGAATACTTCCTAACACCATGCACAAAGATAAACTGAGAATGGATTAAAGACCTAAATGTAAGACCAGAAACTATAAAGTTCTTAGAGGAAAACATAGGCAGAATACTCAATGATGTAAATCAAAGCAAAATTCTTTATGATCCACCTCCTAGAGTAACAGAAATAAAAGTAAACAAGTGGGACATGATTAAATTTAAAAACTTTTGCACAGCAAAGGAAACTATAAGCAAGGTGAAAAGAAACCCTCAGAATGGGAGAAAATAATGGCCAATGAAACAACTGACAGGATTAATTTCCAAAATATACAAGCAGCTCATACAACTCAATACCAGAAAAACAATCAACCCAATCAAAAAGTGGGAAAAAGACCTAAACAGACATTTCTCCAAAGAAGACATGCAGATGGCTAACAAACACATGAAAAGATGCTCAACATTGCTCATTACTAGAGAAATGCAAATCAAAACTACAATGAGTTATCACCTCACACCAGTCAGAATGACCATTATTAAAAAGTGTACAAACAATAAATTCTGGAGAGGGTGTGGAGAAAAGGGAACACTCTTGCACTGTTGGTGGGAATGTAAATTGATACAGCCACTATGGAGAACAGCATGGAGCTTTCTTGAAAACTAGGAATAAAATCACCGAGTGATCCAGTGATCCCACTTCTAGGCATATACCCTGAGGAAACCAAAATTAAAAGAGACACATGTATCCCATTGTTCATTGCGGCACAATTTACACTAGCTAGAACATGGAAGCAATCTAGATGTCCATCGACAGATGAATGGATAAAGAAGTTGTGGTACATATACACAATGGAATATTACGCAGCCATAAAAAGGAATGCATTTGAATCAGTTCTAAAGAGGTGGATGAACCTAGAATCTATTATACAGAGTGAAGTAAGTCAGAAAAAGAAAGATAAATATCATATTCTAATGCCTGTATACAGAATCTAGAAAAATGATACTGAAGAATTTATTTACAGGGCAACAGTGGAAAAACAGACATAGAGAATAGATTTATGGACATGGAAGAGGGGAGGAGAGGGTGAAATGTATGAAAAGAGTAACATGGAAACTTACATTACCATATGTAAAATAGATAGCCAACGGGAATTTGCTGTATGACTCAGGGAACTCAGGGACTCTGGATCAACCAAGAGGGTGGGATGGGGAGGGAGGTGGGAGGGAGGTTCAAAAGGGAGGGTATATATGTATACTTGTGGCTGGTTTTGCATGTGTATTTAAGACTATACTTCAACTAGTGTTTGTGTCTTCAGCATGTGTACTTTAATCAGGTGGTGAATTATTCTTTCAGTCTTTGGTAGTAACTGGAAGTTGTCTTATGCTTTTGGTATTGCTTTGTAAAAGATTTTTATTTCAGAGAGGAGTGTTCACCTTTACCATTTAGTATAGTGATTTAAGTGTTGATCATTCCATTCAATGAGAGTCATAATTTTTAATGGTAAATAGTGAGGTTTTGGTGGCTCAGACGGTAAAGCGTCTGCCTACAATGCGAGAGACCCGGGTTCGATCCCTGGGTCGGGAACATCCCCCTGGAGAAGGAAATGGCAACCCACTCCAGTATTCTTGCCTGGAGAATCCCAGGGATGGAGGAGCCTGGTGGGCTACAGTCCATGGGGTCGCAAAGAGTCGGACACGACTGAGCGACTTCCCTTCCCTTTTCCTTCTACTAACCCTGGGGTTCTTCATATCTTCCTTTTCTAGTTGCTTTAGGTGTAGAGTTAGGTTATTTATTTGACTTTTTTCTTGTTTCTTGAGGTATGCCTGTATTGCTATGAACTGTCCCCTTAGGAGTGCTTTTACAGTGTCCCATAGGTTTTGGGTTGTTGTGTTTTCATTTTCATTCGTTTCTATGCAAATTTTGATTTCTTTTTTGATTTCTTCTGTGATTTGTTGGTTATTCAGCAGCGTGTTGTTCAGCCTCCATATGTTGGAATTTTTAATAGTTTTTCTTCTGTTATTGAGATCTAATCTTACTGCATTGTGGTCAGAAAAGATGCTTGGAATAATTTCAATTTTTTTGAATTTACCAAGGCTAGATTTATGGCCCAGGATGTGATTTATCCTGGAGAAGTTTCCGTGTGCGCTTGAGAAAAAGGTGAAATTCATTGTTTTGGGATGAAAAGTCCTATATATATCAATTAGGTCTAACTGGTCTATTGTATCATTTAAAGTTTGTGTTTCCTTGTTAATTTTCTGTTTAGTTGATCTATCCATAGGTGTGAGTGGGGTATTAAAGTCTCCCACTATTATTGTGTTATTGTTAATTTTTCCTTTCATACTTGTTAGCATTTGTCTTACATATTGTGGTGCTCCTATGTTGGGTGCATATATATTTATAATTGTTATATCTTCTTCTTGGATTGATCCTTTGATCATTATGTAGTGACCTTCTTTGTCTCTTTTCACAGCCTTTGTTTTAAAGTCTATTTTATCTGATATGAGTATTGCTACTCCTGCTTTCTTTTGATCTCTATTTGCATTGAAAATCTTTTTCCAGCCCTACATTTTCAGTCTGTATGTGTCCCTCATTTTGAGGTGGGTCTCTTGTAGACAACATATGTAGGGGTCTTGTTTTTGTATCCATTCAGCCAGTCTTTGTCTTTTGGTTGGGAAAGGTTTACCAAGGACCTAGAAGAAATAAAAAAGAGTCAATATATAATGAATAATACAATAAATTAGATCAAAAATACTCTGGAGGCAACAAATAGTATAATAACAGAGGTAGAAGATAGGATTAGTGAAGTAGAAGATAGAATGGTAGAAATAAATGAATCAGAGAGGAAAAAAGAAAAACGAATTAAAAGAAATGAGGACAATCTCAGAGATCTCCAGGACAATATTAAACGCCCCAACATTCGAATCATAGGAGTCCTAGAAGAAGAAGACAAAAAGAAAGACCATGAGAAAATATTTAAGGAGATAATAATTGAAAACTTCCCTAAAATGGGGAAGGAAATAATCACTCAAGTCCAAGAAACCCAGAGAGTCCCAAACAGGATAAACCCAAGGCGAAACACCCCAAGACACATATTAATCAAATTAACAAAGATCAAACACAAAGAACAAATATTAAAAGCAGCAAGGGAAAAACAACAAATAACACACAAGGGAATTCCCATAAGGATAACAGCTGATCTTTCAATAGAAACTCTTCAAGCCAGGAGGGAATGGCAAGACATACTTAAAGTGATGAAAGAAAATAACCTACAGCCCAGATTATTGTACCCAGCAAGGATCTCATTCAAATATGAAGGAGAAATCAAAAGCTTTACAGACAAGCAAAAGCTGAGAGAATTCTGCACCACCAAACCAGCTCTCCAACAAATACTAAAGGATATTCTCTAGACTGGAAACACAAAAAGGGTGTATAAATTCAAACCCAAAACAATAAAGTAAATGGCAACGGGATCATACTTATCAATAATTACCTTAAAATATTTTTTAAATGCTTAAAGAGAAAAAACAAACAAAACTTTCAAGGTAGTATCTTATGAACATGAAAATGTATTTTTAAATTGTGTTTGTTATAAATCACTACTAAGAGTTTTGAAAGTCAGTACACAGACTGATAAACTATATTTGCAGTATGTATTTCTGAAAAAGGACTCAGATGAAGATTATGTTAAACAGAATATGTTAAAAGTTCCTCAAATCAATAAGAAAACAGATAATGAGAATGACAAAATCTTGGAAAGCCAACTGAGAAATGTGATATCCAATAGGTAATAAATATATAAAAACTTTAATGAAAATAAAACCTTATCTGAGGGTTCCATCTGGGTCCTTTCAGTATTTTTAGTGTGTAAATGTGGCTAGGAGAATATGACCTCAAGGAATAGGGAAAAATAATGACTGTCTCCAGAAAAATAATTGATTAAGTGAATTTCCTAGAAGCTTCCATCATTGAACCGATGTGGAGTAAAGAACAAACAGTAATAGGTCACAGACCTGGACATTGAAGGAGAGGTAGGTTTTACTAGAACAAAGAAAGTTGGTATTTATTGACCTTTCTCTTTGTCAGGCACTGGTTTCCATTTCAGATTCATTATCTAATTTAAATATAAAAATCCTGTGAGGTAGGTTTCATTATTCCCATTTTTTAATCTACGTGAAATGAGCCAAAACTCTCCTAACTGTGAAAAGCATCTCCAGCTTTTATTGCCAGCCAGAGTGTATCATTTTAGGGGGCTCCTTAGGAGCAAGATTTGGACTATGGAGAAGCACTTGACCCCAGAGCTCATCTACTCATTCAGAAAACAGATAACTCTTGAGTGCTTTATATGTAGCAACTTCTCTTTATAAACATTGAATAACCTTAAAATATGGGAAGGTTAAAGACAAAAGGAAAACTACAAAGAAGCTGACAACTGAGGATCATAATGGGGGTATGACAAAACAAAGAAGCCAAAAATAATTAAAATCTTTTGTGGAGTGGTATAGAACTAAGAAAACACAGCTGAGTACAGAGGTGGTACAACTACGATGTGTGTGTGTTGTCAGTCATGTCCAGCTCTTGGGACACCATAGACTGTAGCCCCCAGGCTCCTCTGTCCATGGATTTACCCAGGCAAGAACACTGGAGTGGGCAGCCATTTCCTTTACCAGAGGATTTTCCTGATCCAGGGATTGAACCCCCATTGCCTACATTACAGATGGATTCTTTACCAGCTGAGCCACCAGGGATATTTACCTTTTAAGATGAGTAACTTTTCAAAAGGTTGACTTCTGGTGGGAGTTTAGCTCTGCAGTTTGTTTATTCAGTCACAAGAGGGGGCTGCTTTATTTGGAAACAGTGGTCCTTTCTGGCTATAAAGGAAAGGAAACAGGTTTTCCATCGATGTTCCACAGAAAAGTGAAGAAAAATGACAGATTTTCATTGTCTTTTGATAAACTGATTTTATAATCCTTTGTTGAGTGCATGTGGTCAAGGATTCAGGGAATCATAGCCTTATAGCCTAAACCTTTTCCATGTACCTCCCTAAACCCTGCTTTCCCATTTCCCACCCCTGGTTAACTCTTCCTTCCCTATTGCTTACGCTCTTTTCTCTTCACTCCTCTTTTTCTGCCAGGATCACCCACCTCCACCCTTCTCCACCCCAGATAGTTTGCTTTCCCTTCTGTCTTTTCTCTCAGTGTCTGCATCTTTGGTGCAGAGCACCTACAAACTTGGGCACAGAGGGCATAAGGATTAAGGACCATTGTTCAAGGAGGATGAGGAGACTACCATCCTTGCCATCAGTTACTATATCAAGAACCGATGCATTGAGAAATGTCTGCCTAGATAGAGACAGGTGCATGATTCCAAGGACCTTTTCAGGATGCTGAGCTTCAAGGTCTGAGCTCAAGACATTTAGCTTTTTGTCTCAATGTTACTAATATTTCCTGTGCCTCAGAACAACCAAGCCTACTTTGAAATCTCACGTACATTTGCCAGAACAATGGATGGGA